>NW_015639060.1:76011-76293 GCF_001515625.1 Sinocyclocheilus rhinocerous
GCTTGTCGGAGATAGTGGAAAGCCAGCTTGAAACGCAGTGGAAACCGCAGTATGACAAGGATCGTTTTCATTTTAAAACATAAACGCACAAGTGTAAATGTAGCCTTACATCTATGGGGGCTGGGGCGCATTCACACTACAGCCTCACGTGTGCGCCACATCTCTGAGTGTAACCGGTGTAAACTAGCAGGTGTTTCGACTTGACGCAGACCGACTGTGCAGACCGATCGGTGTATTACAGTACCACGAGAGCTAAAGAGAGCAGACTGCTCCGTGCGCTTT
>NW_015639060.1:76417-88326 GCF_001515625.1 Sinocyclocheilus rhinocerous
TTAATGCCAAAGAGCTCAATTTTGGTCTCATCTGACCACAGCACTTTCTCCCAAGCCTTCTCTGAATCATTTAGATGTTCTTGGGCAAACTTTAAATGGGCCTGTACATGTGCCTTCTTCAGGGGGACCTTGCGGGCGCTGTAGGATTTCAGTTCATTAGTAGTGTGTTACCAATGGTTTGCTTGGTGACTATGGTCCCAGCTGCCTTGAGATAATTAACAAGCTCCTCCCGTGTAGTTCTGGGCTGATCCCTCACCTTTCTCATGATCATCCTTAATCCATGAGGCGAGATCTTGCACCGAGCTCCAGACCGAGGACGATTGATGGTTGTTTTGTATTTCTTCCATTTCTGAATAATCGCACCAACAGTTGTCTCCTTCTCACCAAGCCTTGTGCAGATCTACAATCTTGTCTCTGACATCCTTTGACAGCTCTTTGGTCTTGCCCATGGTGGTGGGAGAGGTTGGAATGGAAGATACAGATTGTACTTATACACCTAACGAGCTGACTTTAGGAGTAACTTCTTAAAGTGGCAGAACTAATCTGTGTTCCACATGGGCACATAACCAATCTGTGGGAGCCAGAATTATTGCTGGTTGGAGATTTTACAGTACATGGCCCCGTCCATTTGCCCCTCAATGCGGTGAAGTCGTCCTGTACCCTTAGCAGAAAAACAGCCCCAAAGCATAATGTTTCCATCTCCGTGCTTGACTGTAGGGATGGTGTTCTTGGGGTCATAGCCAGCATTTCTCTCCCTCCAAACACAGCGAGTCCAGTTAATGCCAAAGAGCTCAATTTTGGTCTCATCTGACCAACTCACTGAAATGCAAATCAATCTCTAACCTTTAAATAATGCTTTTTTTCTGGATTTTTTGGTTGGTATTCTCTCTCTATCCATTAAAATAAACCTACCATAAACATTACAGACCCTTAATTTCTTTGTAAGTGGGCTCAAATAAATATTTGCCCCACTGTATGTGCACTGGAAGCTTAATTTAAAAAAATCCTTGTGTGTGAAAGCAAAGCTGGCAATAAAGCTCTTTCTAATTGTACATATCTTTCACCGTTTATTGAAATTATACAGAACTATACAGACTATATACAGAAAGAGAACAAAAGGCATTCCCTTCATAGTCACTGAAGCTGTCAGTCACTTCACTTCAGTGCAAATTCACTGACTGAGTTATAATAAAATAAAGGCGTTATAATAATAATAATAATAATAATAATAATAATAATAAATGTCTATGCTTCTTAATTAATTAATTTTTTTCAATATTGTTTTTACACTTTTACACTCTGAGGATTTCATTGCGCTACCTAACAGCAGTCAGGCTCATGCCACCCTCATGGAGTCTGTTTTCTGTTCAGAAACATGCACACCAGTCGCCTGCTTGAGGTCATTTTGGAGGCTCTGGCGGGGCTCTTCCTGTTCCTCCTCACTCAAAGCAGCAGATACCGGCCCGTCTCCCGGTGTCTCAATCCTGGAGGAGCTGGACTACCTGTGCAACCTGATCGGGCTGCTGGTTCTGCATCATGTACGAGTAGCCACAAAGAGCATGACAAAACACAAAACTAGAGACAAATCAGTCGGGAAGTGTTAGGAGAGAGCGAATGTCTGCAAAACCATTGCCATTGTGGGGATTGTCCTGCTGTTGACTCTCCAGTGCACCTGTTTTCACTTTCATTTGCACCAAAGCAGGAGAAACTGATTCACAATCACTTATGATTCCTAAAAGGACAGATTGATATCCCTGATGTTTAACTGACTCGGTGTTATACTGTGATATACTGTGTGTTCCCTTAATTTTTTTGAGCAGAATAACTCTAGTTGCCTATTTGAAATAAACTTGTTTCTTCTTGGTTTTCAGGTTTGGTAGGAAAAAAGTGCTGTTTGTTACCATGGGGATTCAGACAGTATTTACCTTCATTCAAGTCTTCTCCCCATCTTGGCTGATTTTTTGTTTGTTGTTTTTCATTGTTGGAATGGGCCAAATATCAAACTATGTGGCAGGATTTGTTTTAGGTAAAGACTTTTGTTGTGCTCTGATTTTTAGTGTACAGTTTATATTAGCACTGACTTACATTATTGTATTATGGTTTCAGTCTTAAACAGTTTATTATTGAAAATTATGGAAGCTTGTTTCTGTCACGAGATAAGAAAAATGAAAAAGGTAACGGACTTTTAATCGCACAATTTTGACTTTCTCGCAATTCTGAGTTTACATCTCAAACTTTATTCCTCTGTTTACATCGGACATTTTTTTTTTTTAATCTTGCAATTCTGGCTTTTCTCAGAATTGTGAGTTTATATGTAGCAAGTCTATTTATATATGTAGCAATTTTCTCAGAATTTCTCAGAAAAAGTTAGAATTGTAAGATGAAAAGTCTCAATTACCTTTTTTTCCTATTTTCTATTCTGTATACATGAGCTTCCATAGAAAATGACTGAATACCATTCAAATCAAGCATGTTGACTGCCAGAACATTTATACATTTATAAAATGTGTTATACTATTAAATTTTTAGGTTGTTTAAAAATTGCATAATAAATGCATGTTTTTGTTTTAGAATCTACATTAAAAGTATTCTCAGAAAAAAAGTCAGATTGTAGATTTGTAAAATCAGATTGTATATTTTCTTCCCTTTCCAAAAATGCCCTTCCTCTAGGAATGGAAATATTTAGCCCATCCGTTCGTGACATCTACGCCACTCTTGGCGTGTGCCTTTTCTTTTCAATCGGGTACATGATGCTTCCGTTGGCTGCCTACTTCTTGCGAGACTGGAGAATGCTGCTATTGGTCTTCACCATTCCTGGTATCTTCTGCATGCTGCTTTGGTGGTAGGTGTTTGCTATGGGCCAGATATTTCATAATACCCCAGACATGAGAATAACTGCTTTGAGGCTGTCATGTATAGTGAAAATTAACACAAATGTACATTTGAGTAAGACAGCTTATACCTTTAAATGCTTACAAACATTAAGAAATGAAACAAACTCAGGTCCTGTTTACCAGTATGCTTGACCCTTTGTCCAACAGCAGCTCTCCTTTAATTCTGTATGGGACCGGTTTAAATACTGTAATCGTAGCCACATGTGCTTTTAAATAAATCTAATGCATCACCACGGGAGTCTTGGATGGCTTTTATTTGTGTAATAATCACAGACAGAGGCGATGTAATATATTTGAAATGCATAGAAGTTGTAAATAAAATAATATAAATGACATTGGATAAATGAAATTTTTCTTGCATTCTCATAGAAGGCACCATGTGGGTGATGAGTCTGGGATTGTACCTTTCCTCTCCCTCTAAATGATTTTACTTTGAACTCCACTATTTTTGTGAAATAAAGAGACAAGAAACAGCTGAATTTATATTTACATTATTTAGCAGAAACATTAATTTAGTTACTTACAAATGAGGAACATCACAAGAAATTTCTCATTACAGGCAACATTAAAGGGTTAGTTCACCCAAAAATGAAACTATCATTAATTACTCACCCTCATGTCGTTCAAAACACGTAAGACCACCGTTCATCTTCGGAACACAAATTAAGATATTTTTGATGAAATCTGACAACTTTCTGAACCTCCCATAGACAGCAAGGGTATTACCACGATCAATGTCCAGAAAAGTAGCAAGGAGACTGGTAAAATAATCCATTTGACATCAGGTGTTCCACCGTAATTATACAAAGCTACAAGAATACTTTGCATGAAGGAAAAAAAAAAAAAAAAAAAAAAGAATTCAACATTCAAAGACTTTATTCAACAACTCATCTCCTCCATGTCACCCTGGGGCTATTTTGGAGAATATCCACTGAACACAAACAGCAAAACAGAGTGGTGCAGCTGACACAGAACATGGATTAGTTTACAGATCTCCTTCCTACGTTTCTGGACGTTGATCGTGGTAATACGGTTACGTCCTACGAGTGTGTAGGGGTCTGTTTTACCAGAACGTAACATTAAACATTTAAAAAGAGCATTTGCCTGGGCCCTGCCACAGCAACAAGATCTTTAACAGCTTTAGTTAAGGCTAGCTAAGCATAGCCTGGTTTCTGTGGAACAAAAAAGTACAACTTAGGAGGGAAACAAAGGCTTCAGAAGGGGGCAATGCCAAAATAACAAACAAAGGTTTAGTCTAACTTGACAGTTAAATTCTTACCAAGTCTCTCAAAGAAAAGAAAAATCAACAGAAATGTACGCTCACTCCCAGTCTAGCCACAAACCAGGAGAAAACGGGATTACTAAATAAAATGGCACCCACCTCCCTACAGTTCCCAAACCACAATTGAAGAAAAAAAAAAAAAAAAATCAGATGAGTAACAGCGTAAGTGTCTAGCGGGATTAAAGCTCTCAATAGAAAACAAGCAATAACATTTTAAACCAACAACCATACAGATCCCCAAAGGATGCACCACAGCTTCGACAAATGGAGTGGGCAGGACCACAGCTCATGCTCTGGAGAAGGATTCTCATCCTCTGAACAGTTCTGCTCAGCATTTATACTGCTTTCTCAGCTGGTAACCAGGTGCAGGTAGAAAGGGCAATCAGCTACCTGCCAGAGTGGAAAAAGTGGGAGGAGAGAGAGACGCGACGCACAACAACAAGAAACCATACCACAATACAGATAACACAAAAGTGAATACGTCACTGGACGCAACACCCCCACCCATAAGTTACAAATAGTACCCCATTAACATTTGTAAACCCATGAATTAAGGTTCAACAACATCATACCATCAACAACCTACGTATCCAAATTATACACCCTAGACAGTGAATCAGCTACAACATTTTCTACACCTTTTCGATGTTGAATATCAAGGTTATACTCCTGAATGATCAAAGACCACCTCATCAGCCGCTGATTTGAGTTGCATATTCTCCCCAGGAATACTAGGGGATTGTGATCAGTGTAGACTACCACCGGATTACAACTACCCCGCAGGTAGACCTCAAAAGGTGTTGCAACGCTAACAGTAAGGCCAAGGCCTCTTTCTCAATGGTACTGTACTGTTGTTGACGCTTGGTAAACTTCTTGGACAAGCAAGTCACAGAATGTTCCACACTGGCCAAGTCTTCGTGCAGAAGTACAGCCCCCGCCCCAGAAGAACTTGCATCCACCTACAGCTTGAAGGGCAATTCAAAATTTGGAGCAGAAAGAACGGGGGCGTGGCACAACAAATCTTTAGCAGCATTGAATGCACGATTACATGCTAGATGCCACACAAATTTTCTAGAGGTATTAAGTAGATCTGTCAATTGAGCAACCACAGAAGCAATTTTTACAAAACCCCCTATAGTAACCAGCGATACTTAATCGTCTCGGTTCTCTTGTTAGTAGGAGCGGGGAAAGCAAGTATGGCAGCAACTTTCTTCAATTGGCCTCACCTGCCCTTGGCCAACCTTCTTACCAAGTTAAGTAACTATGGCCTTACCGAACTCACACTTAATCAAGTTCAATGTCAACGATGCCCCAGATAACCTACAAAAACTTGGTTTTAGGCTATTCAGATGGTAAAAGTAGCATTACGAGAAAATAAAAAAAACACGGGATTACAAAATAAAATGGCACCCACCTCCCTACAGTTCCCAAACAATAATTGAAACAAAACAAACAATCAGATGAGTAACAGCTTAAGTGTCTAGCAGGACTAAATCATTCAATAGAAAACAAGCAACTAAAGAAACACCATTTTAAACCAGAGGGTTAAAATCAGTGTTGCCAACTGCTTTCAATTGAAAGTAGCTAAAACTGGTAGCTAAATGTCACTAGATGACATCACAATGGCAAATTCACTGATCTATATAAAGATGAACGTAGATCAGTGGGCAAGATGAGAACTCAGATAAGGTTTGTCCAAGAAGTTCCTATATTTGTCCCTAAACTTTTGAAAAAAGCCTCAAAAGGGGCGGGGAAGTCGCTAAATCTAGCTACAAAGTAGCTAAATTGGCAACACTGGTTAAAATGTTAACAACCATACGGATCCCCCAAAGGATGCACCACAGCTTCAACGACTGGACACAGATCATGCTCTGGAGAAGGATTCTCGCCTTCTGAATGGTTCTGCTCAGCATTTATACTACTTCTTTCTCAGCTGGTAAGCAGGTACAGCTGGAAAGGGCAATCAGCTACCTGCCAGAGTGGAAAATTGAAAAAGTGGGAGGACCCAGAGAAGCAGGAGACACAGAGAGAGAGAGAGAAACAACTACAAAAAGAAACCATACCACAATACAAATAACACAAAAGTGAATACGTCACTGGACGTAACAGTACCCTTGCTGTTTATGGGAGGGTCAGAGAGCTGTCAGAATCCATCAAAAATATCTTAATTTGTGTTCCGAAGATGAACGGAGGTCTTACAGGTTTGGAACAATATGAGGGTGAGTAATTAATGACAGAATTTTTATTTTTGGGTGAACTATCCCTTTAACAGTGTTCCCATTCGATTATTTGATTTTAACAGCTCATTCTCATCATTGAGGTTAATTATTTATCAATAGTTGTTGTTGTTGTTTGTAGGTTTATTCCAGAGTCTCCACGATGGCTGCTGTCTCAGGGGAGGGTCGTTGAGGCCGAGGCCATTGTGAGAAAGGCTGCCCAGATGAATGGGGTAAATGCCCCTGATGTCGTTTTCCCCCTAAATCAGGTGAAACACGCATCTGCCTGTGCTTCTCAAATGACTCACGCTACTTTGAACAGTCTCATTTAGCTGCTCATATGGTTGTCAGAGACATAAGATCTTGAACCTTTCTTATTTTCAGATGAACCCAGTCTAAATTGACTTACTAGTAGAGGGGCCATATGAGGAATGAATTTTCCTTGATTTAGTTAACTCTTTCCCTGCCAGCATTTTTGAAAAAAGTTGCCAGCCACCGCCAGCGATTTTGATGATTTTCACTCAAATTTGATGGCCTCCAGAATATTTTGCTGTATGAATATTTGAATATGCAATGCACCAAAATAAAGATCAGAGCCTGTACTTTTAAACAAAAATGATCAGTTTTGTTCTAGCTTAAAGCATTCTTTTTTTATCAACACTTGAATATAGGTAGGTTTCATAAAAATGCATAATTTTGAGCAAATTTTGATCAAAAACTACATCTGGGTAATATTCAGTACGATTATCAAAGCATAAATCCAGTAAATCGCTTCTATCAACACCTCCAAAGCTTGCACAGACATATACCACTTCCTGGATCAACATTTTACTCCGTAACATTATGCAGATTTCATTTATATGCTACCATTGCTGATGATCGCATTATTTTTCATATGCATCTGTTTACATAAGAGATCGCTAGTTTCTCCACCCTGTTCACGTGTGTTTTTGTTCGGGAGGTTTTGTACTCGTTCAGATGTGTAATAGCGCCCCCGAGTGTATAACAGTGAAAACACGAAAAGCCGTAAAAACTCGTCTTTGGCGGGGAAGCGTTTTGAATATAGGTAGGTTTCATAAAAATGCATAATTTTGAGCAAAAAGGTGAGAAAATCACATTTTTATCAAAAACTACATCTGGGTAATATTCAGTACGATTATCAAAGCATAAATCCAGTAAATCGCTTCTATCAACACCTCCAAAGCTTGCACAGACATATACCACTTCCTGGATCAACATTTTACTCCGTAACATTATGCAGTTTTCATTTATATGCTGCCATTGCTGATGATCGCATTATTTTTCATATGCATCTGTTTACATAAGAGATCGCTCATTTCTCCGTCCTGTACACATGTGTTTTTGTTCAGTAGGTTGTGTACTTGTTCAGAAGATGTATAATAGCGCCCCCTAGTGTATAACAGTGAAAACACAAAAAGCCGTAAAAACTCGTCTTTGGCGGGGAAGCGTTGTCTTCTAAAAGATGAGATAACTTGAGAGAGTTAAATGCACTATGAAAACATACTATTATTTAGGCTTGTTTCATCCATCTCACACTTGCAGCACATGCATCGGAAAAAATGTTAACAAGATTCAGTAACAAATGACTCTGTTGTATGGCATAGCAGAAACGTAGCTGCAAGTAGAGTTTTGCCACTGAACCTACAATATTTTTACAGCATGTCACAAATGCACTACATGCCTATTCATCAGCACAGCTTTTATGAAAATACATTTATATACTGCAACATAGTGAAATACTTACTAAACTAACACCACTTCAGATAATAATGATATGTTCATTATGTTTATAGATGATTAAATTATATGTTGGTGTTGGCAGTATGGTTCTGTTCTGGGCAAACTCCCAGGCCATCAGAATGAATGAGGTAGCAGCAAATAAAACCCAAAAATTCCCCCAGTAACCAGCTGGTGCTGACTTACATTGATTATTGATTACATTGATTGAACTTACATGGATCAATAGCAGTCTGGAGCTTTGAGATGCAGTGTCATATACTGTAGTGTGATGCTGAAGATACAAAGCCAAATATATCTTCCATATATAATTGGGGAAGTATGATGCATGATGCCATTAGATGAAAGTACACCCAGGAATCATAGTTGAAACAGGCATTTAAATACCAATGAATAGGTTTTTTTGTTTAACCCTCTGGGGTCCGAGGGTGTTTTGGGGCCCTGGAAAAGTTTTGACATGCACTGACATTTGTGCTTTTTTCAGTTGCTTACACACATTTGAATGTCTAAAGTTTAATAAAACTGTAATCAACACAAACTGTGCTACAATAATATGTGAGCAGCATGTATGTATGCGATTGTGTTTTTGAGAAAACAACGTTTATGCGTGCTTAGTGAAAAACTACAATTTTAAAGTCACTGAAATAAGGCCATAAAACACATACAGAACATTTGTTCACAATACTTTTGAGAACTGGATCTTGAAGTCTAGAGTTTGTGCTTCAAAATTATGTGAAAATAATCTTACTCACTCATTTACAGAAAACAATATATTGATTTAAATTTTCTAAGACACTTCTTGTGTAGAAAAGGTATATGCAATGGGGGGCGTGAATGGTCATGCATAATGCTGTGATTCACTGCTGTATTACTCTTATATGTACGGTCAAGTATGAAGGCGCATTTTAAGTTCTTTTCGCTGTCATCATTCAGATCTGCAAGTGGTACCGCCTTGTGGCTCATGGTGCCATAAAGCTCTTTGTGTACAATAAAAGCATTTGTGCCCTGGCAGCCTGAGCATTGGTGTTTCGACACAGAGTTGACAGCAGTTTCAGAAAAAAACCTTTTGAATAGACTCATGGGAGTGTGTGCATCACATGGTCTTAGCTATGGTCATGTAGAAATAGCTTTCTGTACCACTTCATTGTTTTGTCCTGTGTACTGTAGTACAGGTCAACACCCTCCATGTGCTGGTTGTAGGCAGTCACAGTTGCAGGACATGGAAAACTCTTTGTCCTCCATCCATTTTGTGTTTTCACCCTCCTCTGCACAGTATCTCCTGTATAAGCAGCATGGATGGTGGAACAGACAGACACCTCTCGTGTGTCCATCCATTTCACAAACACAAGATGTTTGTCTCTAATCCACCTGATGGAGCCCCTCACAGATTTTTTAGTGAGTGAGTTAACTGCATTCCGAGGGCAGTCCTTCCTGTTGTCTCTGTAAGTCCCACATGCACCAAACTTCAAAGCAAACAAGTCTGATAGGAGCTTGGGACTAGTGTAAAAATTATCCATGTACACATGGTACCCAGAGCCCAAAACTGTACGGTCTAACAGAGATGTCACAGCATCATATGACAGTCCATGGCCTGTGGGAAAGTTGTTCTTTCCGGTGTACACAGCAAAATCTACAGTATATCCATTTGATGAGTCCGCAAGAACAAACAACTTGAAGCCCCACCTGGTTGGCTTGGCTTTCATGTACTGAGTCATTCCTGTGTGTGCTTTGCATGCCACCATTCTTTCATCCACTGCCAAATTTTTTCTTGGATGATAGATGGCCTTACATGCATGCCGGATAGTGTCCATGAGGGGTCTGACCCTGAAAAGACGGTCGTGTTCAGCTGTGCCCCTCTTTCTGTCATTGTCCTGGTCTGCATCTGGGTGACTCATGTGCAGATTCCATGAAATGGTGCGGTATCTGTCCCTTGACATGATTGTGGCAGGAAAAGAAACAGAGAAAAGATTGTCCTGCCGCCAGTAGTCACTGATGGACCTCAACTTCAGCATGGCCATGTAGAAGAGTAGCCCAAAGTAGCAGTACAGCTCACTGATGCTGACGTCTGTCCATTTATATTTATGGCCCTTTGCACGTGCCCTGGCAGCCTGAGCATTGGTGTTTCGACACAGAGTTGACACAGCAGTTTCAGAAAAAAAACCTTTTGAATAGACTCATGGGAGTGTGTGCATCACATGGTCTTAGCTGTGGTCCAGGTTCCTGTGCGGGCAGGAATCTCAGAGCCTGAGGAGCCATGTCCACATCAGCCTCTGTTTTCCATGACCAAGTGGGCTGCTTACTTGCTTTTGCTCTCTTTGCCACAGGTTCTTTTGCACTGCGTCCCCTTCCTGTGCGAGATGCAGGTGAAGGCGAGAATGGTGTATTCACAGTCCTAAAAAAAGTGTTGTAAACAAATGTTAGCATTTATTTTTCACAGTACCCTAGTATATGCGTACTTGATGAGAAAACAGAATGCCATACTACAGTAAAGTACTTGATTTAATTTGTTGTGGTAATTCTATAGTTGCTGTGGTAATATAACAACTATAGTAATAAAAAAAATGACTTTACCCAATACTGTACTTCGTTTTCTACAACTATAGGGTATATTATACTACAATACACTGCATACACTTGCGAGTGAATGACTCTTTCTGTCATTGTCCTGGTCTGCATCTGGGTGACTCATGTGCAGATTCCATGAAATGGTGCGGTATCTGTCCCTTGACATGATTGTGGCAGGAAAAGAAACAGAGAAAAGATTGTCCTGCCGCCAGTAGTCACTGATGGACCTCAACTTCAGCATGGCCATGTAGAAGAGTAGCCCAAAGTAGCAGTACAGCTCACTGATGCTGACGTCTGTCCATTTATATTTATGGCCCTTTGCACGTGCCCTGGCAGCCTGAGCATTGGTGTTTCGACACAGAGTTGACACAGCAGTTTCAGAAAAAAACCTTTTGAATAGACTCATGGGAGTGTGTGCATCACATGGTCTTAGTTGTGGTCCAGGTTCCTATGCGGGCAGGAATCTCAGAGCCTGTGGAGCCATGTCAACATCAACCTCTGTTTTTATCATGACCAAGTGGGCTGCTTATTTGCTTTTGCTCTCTTTGCCACAGGTTCTTTTGCACTGCGTCCCCTTCCTGTGCGAGATGCAGGTGAAGGCGAGAGTGGTGTATTCACAGTCCTAAAAAAGTGTTGTAAACAAATGTTAGCATTTATTTTTCACAGTACCTTAGTATATGCGTACTTTATGAGAAAACAGCTATACTACAGTAAAGTACTTGATTTAATTTGTTGTGGTAATTCTATAGTTGCTGTGGTAATATAACAACTATAGTAATAAAAAACAAATGACTTTACCCAATACTGTACTTCGTTTTCTACAACTATAGGGTATATTATACTACAATACACTGCAGTTTACTGTAGTATTCATTAACAGTGTTGTAAAAACTATAATATATACAGTATAATACACTTTACTATAGTATGGTTCAAAAACACTATAGTATTGACTATAAATTACTATAGTATTTTTTCATGTGGGATATAGGCATAACAAAAGTAGAATTTCTATAAACCCATACAGGAAGATTTACTTATTGTGTTATCCCAACCACAAATAATATTACCATATAGGCATAATAAAAACAATTACTATACACTATACTGTGCACTTAGTATGATTTTCCAGCGAACTCAAAACTGAACGACACTCGCGTGCCTTTCTTGTGCAAGATGCCGGTGATGCAGCCA
>NW_015639060.1:88449-99866 GCF_001515625.1 Sinocyclocheilus rhinocerous
TGTTTATATCGGCATATAGCATTATATATATATATATATTATTATATATATTTATCATTTATATAGGCTATATATCATCATTATATATAGTTATATACGCGCTTTGTACAACATTCAAAACTATAAGTGGCCTGTAAGGAGATATTTCATATTTCAACAAATGTTACTCTGAATAGCTGATTTTAGTCTGACAATAGCCTGTTTGGAAATTTCCAAATTTAGATATAAAATAGGCTGAGCAACATTTTAAATCATGAAGGTAATAATAAAAGGCTTACTCGTCAGGAATTATATCCTCCGCTGTGTCCAGACATTCTTCAAAATGCAAACGTTCATCATCTGAGTCGCATTCTTCCTCTGAGGAGAAAGTAAACTCTTCGTCGCTGTCCAGAACCATCCGAAGTGCTTCTTCACCCGTGTAGCGTGCCATCATGCAAACGCGCAGAAAAAGTAAGTAATTCTATGATGAAGCTTGACGTTTTAGGGTTAGGACATTTCCTAATGTCCTAACCAAAGACATTTCAAGCTTTCTATACATATATTTATCTTGTCTTTGAGGCAAGTATTCGCTGAGATTCGGGTTGTTTTATTTATGTGTCTGTGAAGAGAGGTGACACAGACAGAGATGGCAGAGAACGCACCCTGTTTATTTTCTTTATTCTATAGAAGCACAGCGTTTTGTTGTTATTATGAGTGTATACAAATAAAAGTAGACCCTTTACAGATTCGATTGATGTATTGCTCTTATCTGTACGATCAAAACTGAAAGTGTAATTTAAGTTCTTTTCGGCGTTATCAGGAGAAGATGCCACAATACGCGTATCCGCGTTTGTCGACCCCAGAGGGTTAAGGATGACGACGACAATCAACGCCACAAAACATGCATAAACAGCGCACGCGAGAGAGAGAGAGAGACTGCCTGAACTACTGAGTACGTCCTCCATCAGGTTAAGTCATATTCATGAAAAAATTTTTGTTTGCGATATCCTAAGAGTAATGTTGTCGTAATATCCCAATATCTTTTCAATGTTTAGGGGTAATGTACTCCCTTATGACTGGTGTCAGTGCTATAAAGTGAAGTAACATTTTTGATTAAAGATTACGAGGGCACATTCATTAAAAAAATAAAAATAATGAAGTGCACAGATAAATTATTTATAATAAACACTACAGTATTCCATTAAAAAATAAGAATTTTCCATTTTGACTTCATGGTGACTTCAAGATACCAGCAGACAAGCTAGTCCAGCACAAATTAGTGGATAAGTCACCAAAATGAAGTATTTGAACCTCATAATTCAATACTAAATTAGGGGGAAAACTGCAAAAAGGTCCACTTTTTGAAAAGAAAAAAAAAAGAAATCCCCCCCCATTCCACTATAGGCTGGATACGGGCCTGTGGAGAAGACCTGGAAAAGTCACCAGAAGATCCATTTATAGCATTTTGTATGGAAGTAAATGAATGCAGTTTAATGTATTGTACTTTGACTAAGGCTGGGCATACACTGATTTCAGCAATGTTTTTGTTAAATACCAACTCTCACTGTACGAGTAAATCGCATGCGAGGTCAAGCCAAAGCTCAGGATTTATGTGAGTCCGTTCGTCGAGATGCTTCTTGACAGCTCACACTAGGCGACATAAACACGTGGATGTTGCCATGGTTTCACTTCTGTTTCACGCAGGTGCAGTGAGGGAAGAAACACTGCCTTTAGGGCAGTCAGTTCATAGTGTAATGGAGCCGACGAGACGAGAGGCGTGCAGATCCATACGCAAGCTTTTATTAATAAACATGGTCAAAAAACACAGGCAGGGTCGAACAACAGTAAACAGGTATGGCACAGGCAAGACAAAAGAGCAATCCAAAACGGGCTTGAGTCAGACGACAGCGAACGTTATCCAGAGGGCTTGACAAGAGAGGTAATCCGTAAACTTGAGCAATAGTCCAGGCGAGGGGCAAACACAGTCCGAAAACAGCAAGGCAAAAGGAAAATCCAAGATACGCGGGCAAGAATCAGAAACCAGGAAACACAACGAGACTAGACTAAGATTAGAATTAGGAACTGAGACTAGGAACTAGAAACTAGGACAGGGAAATGGCTCCGTAAAGTGCTATCACTTGGAGAGCGATAAACGCAGACAATACTCGGCAGTGAGAGAGATGAAGTCCATGTCTTATGTAGGGTTTGTGATTGGCTGCAGCCGTGTGTGTAATCAGAGTGAAATGGATTGTGGGAACTGAAGTCCAGGGTGAGTGTGACAGTCTGTGTAGTGTGTGAGTCCATGTGGTGGATAATGACCTCTTGTGGTGAACAAACGGAAGTTCATAGACCAGATTCGTGACAGAGCCCCACAGAGAACCACCACAGAGGAGCAGAAGATCACCAGGAGGGAGCAGACAGAGCAGAAAAAGTTCCCTGATGACAACTGAACGGTCAGACAGTTCATAAACAGGCTAATTGACTGAAACTGAACAGGCTGACAATTCACACTCAGGTCCCTTAATGGTAGTTAGACAAACAGATGGTTTAGAACTGTATGTATTGACTGAAACTAGACTGGTTGACATGTCAGACTCAGGCTCATTAATCAACATAGGACAGATAAGTGATTCAAGATCAGACTCAATGATAGATGCTGGACTGACACAAGGTTCGCAATCAGACTTATCGCTAGCAGAAACCAGATAGTTAGACATCTCAGTGAGTGAAACTAGGTCGGCAGTCAATTCAGAGTCAGACTCATTAATGGGAACTGGACCGACAGAAGATTCAACAGACTCATTAACCAGAACAGGACTGACAGAAAGTTCAGACACATTACTTGAAATTGGACCGACAGATGGCTCTAACTCAAAGATATTCAGGGAAACAGAATGGGCAGATAGTTCATAGTTCGGCTCCCTGACTGAAACTGACAATACAGATGGGTCATAATCAGGCACACTGGGAGATACTAGAAAAGCAGACAGTTCCGTTGTGAAATCATTAATTGAAACTGGTAAGACTAACAGCTCTAAATCAGCATTATTGACTGGTTCTTGACAAACAGGGAAATCAAACACACGCTGGAACACTGAACAAGTTGACAGTTCACAGTTAGTCTCATGGATAGGGCAGACAGATTGTTCACAAGTGGTTTCTGGACTCGTGACAGGGTTAACAGAGCATACAGGGAGTTCATTAAAGGTTTTCATGGCAGTGGCAGACAGAGATAAGAGTTCTTGAACGGCCCTTATAGCCGCAGCAGAACAGTCAGGAAGTTCACAGACAGCATCTTCAGATGTGACGGACAAGGCTGAGAGTTCAGAAACAGCTTCTTCGGCTGGGTTGAGACAGGGCAAGGGTTCGCAAATGGCCTCCTTGGCCAGTTCAGGACGAGACAATAGTTCGTAAATGGCCTCCATAGCCGTGACAGGACAGGACGAGGATTCGCAGGCAGCCTCCATAGCCGTGACAGGACATGCAGAGAGTTCACAGGTGGATATCTGCAGCAGATGCCGCCACCTCTGGAGGTTCTACAGCAGTACCATGAGGAAACAGGGAGAGTTCATTAACATTCTTCTTAGCTGGACAGATACAGTGTTCATCAACGGTTTCTCTGACCGTGACATGACAGGCTGAAAGTGCATTGCTGGGCGCCACCACCGCGCAAGGAGCTGAAGCGAGCACCGCTGCCTCGGGAGGTTTTGCAGCATGGGCCGCCACCTCTGGAGAAGCTGCAGCGGGCGCCATCGCCTCGGGGAACACGGCAGCGTGCGCCACTACCTCGGGATGATCTGCAGCATCAGCCGCCACTTCGGGAGACATCACAATGGCAGCCGCCGTTTCTAAAGTTTCAGTGGTGCTGTATGCAGCCCAAATACACCATAAAGCGATCCCCATTGTGGGAAGCGCTACAGACAGGGGAAATAGTTCAGAAACTGGAGGGAGGAAACAGGGAGAGTTCATTAACATTCTTCTTAGCTGGACAGATACAGTGTTCATCAACGGTTTCTCTGACCGTGACATGACAGGCTGAAAGTGCATTGCTGGGCGCCACCACCGCGCAAGGAGCTGAAGCGAGCACCGCTGCCTCGGGAGGTTTTGCAGCATGGGCCGCCACCTCTGGAGAAGCTGCAGCGGGCGCCATCGACACCAGCGGTGGGTCCTCCACGCTGGATGCCAGTCTGGGATATTGAAGAACAGTCCTTGAGGATCTGGGTGCAACAGACAGAAAGTGACAAGACTCTGAGCGAACAGACGTGATGTGCAGTGGTGTATTGTAACGAAGTAATAATACTTTGTTACAGTACTTAAGTATTTTTTGGGAAGATCTGTACTTTACTTGAGTTTTTATATTTCTGTCAACTTTCACTTTTACTCCACTACATTTCTTAAATAAAATGTATACTTTTACTCCGATACATTTCCCCGAAGCATATTCGTTACTTACTACAAAATAAACTCTGAGGAAGAAAAACAAAAAGCCAGTTTGACGAATCAGCGGTCTAGTGCTAGCATTAGTTAAAAATCGTTTGCACATGTGCAAACAAGTGATCACACAACCGCGGTTGATTTCATTTTGCACCCAAGCCCATGCCGGAGATTTTGTTAAAGCGGCTCTGCATCATGCTAGCAAGCGAAGCGACTGACGACAATAAGACGAACCTCGTGATGGAAGAAGAAATAGCGGCGGCACCTGCTCCCGTGACAAACAACTGTTGTGACGAAGATGAACACCCGTGGCCATATTTGCGAGAATTTTTTTCTTATGCTGGAGTGAAGGAGTCTTCGTACCGGATGAAGTGCCTTTTATGCATGCCTAAAGATATAGAAATATTGGCGTTCAAAAACTCACCCTCCAACCTCAAGAAACACATTGAGGTAAGTTAATATTACTGTTAATCCGCAGCGTTAGTGTTGAGTTTACATTAAGACATTTCACATATGTAAGCAGCATTGTAGGCTGTTGTTGTACTCAAATATGTGGAAATATTAGGAGATGTTTGTGGTAGTGACCGGTTAAAAGAGTGTTAAACATTTTGCACGTCTTCAAAGTGCCATACTCTCTTTGAGTTTTGCTTTGAAATAATTGTCAAAATTCAGTGATTATTTTGGCTTTATCTATTACTCAGATATGTTTACGTTATGAATCACAAAATTGTAATGAACTTTTTAATATCACAAACTAGGGCTTAGGGGATGCATAACTTACAGTTAATGGTAACTGACTGTTAATGTTGTTGGGTAGCTTTTAAATCCTGTAGCTGAAGTTGTTACACTTAGAATGTTTATCTCTCGCTGTTTCAGAGAAAGCATGCACGCCACCTTAAAAAATATGGAGAACCGACATCAACAAAAAGAAAAAGGACTTCTGAGACTCCATCCACCAGCAAACAGACCACATTAGTGAACAACTGGACTGTGTCTTAGAGGGTCACTGACAAAGCTGTTGTGAAGTATGTGGTCCAAGGGCTCCAGCCTTTCTGTATTGTTGAACAAGAACCTTTTAAAGATTTTGTGAAGGAACTACAGCCTAATGCAAAAATAATGACACGGCTGACCCTGCGCTCTATGATTGATGATGCCTCCAAAGCAATGAAGAAGGCAGTGACCGAGGCCATGAGGGCAGTTGACCATATCGCAGCCACCACTGACTGCTGGTCTACTAGAAGGAGGAGCTTCATAGGCGTTACTGCACATTGGCTTGACCCCGACAGTCTCACCAGATGCTCAGCAGCCCTAGCCTGTAAACAGTTGAGAGGTTCGCACACATTTGATGTGTTGGCAAGTGCCCTGAATGATATGCATTCCGAGTTTGAAATTCGGGGGAAGATCCTGAGAACGTCTACAGATAACGGCTCTAATTTCATAAAAGCATTCCAGGTTTTTGGTGAAGATGAGAACAATAATGTGGTCAAAAGTGATGAAGCATCCCAACCAGAAGAGGATGAAGAGAATGAAGAGGGGGGTGAAGAAGTGGAGTTTGTTGATGTGTCAGCACTTCTGAGTGAAGATGATGGGTTTGAGTTTCAACTCCCAAAGCACCATCGCTGTGCTTGTCACCTACTCAACCTAATAGCTATAGCTGATGCCATGAAAGCAACATCCAATGAGGCATACAAGAAAGTGTACCGTTCAACATTCAGAAAATGTAACGCACTTTAGAACAAATGTGGAAGATCCACACTTGCAGCCGAAACTGTTGAAGATGTTTGTTCCCTCCAGCTGTTACGTCCAAATGCAACTAGGTGGAACTCTTTGTTCATGGCAGTTGAAAGACTGCTGAGGATCATCAAAGAAAAGGGTGAGGGGGCCATCAGGGTCGTCTGCACAGACATGAAGGTTCTAATGTAAGTAATTGTGCATGTTTTTTGTTACCATAATTTAACAAAATGTCTTAAATGTTTTACAACTTTCCCAGTCTTTCCCCACCCTTTCTTGGCCATTAATTGTATTCCAAGTTCCACTTATCATTTTAACTTTTTTCACTAGATTAATGGTTATGTGTTAATAAACAGTGTTGTTGTATTACAGGTTTAATCCAGCTGAACTTGCATTCCTCATTGAATATGTTGTTGCTATGAGCCCAGTCGCCCAGGCAACCAACATCTTGCAAGCAGAAGCAAATGCCCAGATGGGCTGGCTACTTCCAACAATCAACTTACTGACCATCAAGCTTGACCGAGCCAAGCTGCAATTGAAATACTGCAGGACTCTGGTGGATGCTTTACTGGTGGGAATAAAGAATCTTTTTGGCCATATGTTAGGAGACCCAGAGTTAATCGCAGCCGCGATTCTTCTTCCAAAATTTAAAACGATTTGGACAAAGGATGAATCTACAATCAGAATAGGTAAAAAAACAGGGAAACTTGGGTTGAGTTCCTTATATATTAAAATATGAATTAATTTATATTTAAATTTATATTATAATTTATATTTTCTTGCTCACTATTTCAGGAATGGACAACATCAAGCAGCACATAGATGTCTCCTCTCTGCAGCAAGCCGATGTTAGATCCAGTTCATCTGACGAGGATGTCTTCTTCTCTGCCCTGCAGTCGTCTCAAGCACAAGATGGCTCCAAACAACTGGATGGATACTTGGCCTGTTCAGCAGATCACATGGACTTGTTGAAATCATTCCCAGCTGTGTGCAAGCTGTCTGTGAAGCTGAACACACCTCTACCTGCTTCCACAGCCTGTGAAAGGCTATTTAGCATCGCAGGAATAGTCTTCAGCCCAAGAAGAGCAAGACTGAATGCTCGCAATTTTGAAAACCAACTTCTGTTGAAGATGAACAGCAAATTTTTCAGTTTCAAGTAATGACTGGGTTTTACTGCAGGGAAGGGTGTGAGTAAGGAGAGAGAGATGGACAGATGAATAAAGGAATGAGAGGTAAGGTAAAACTGGATTTTGTAAATGTTTAAGTTATAAAGAGATGTTTTCTGTATCTACATTTGATTTTTTTTGTTCTATCCCTGTTGTAAATTTCAGTCAAAACTTTGTCATGTTGACATGTTAAAGCGATTGATCAGTCCTGCAGTTATGCAGCCATACACTTGGTGCAGATTCAGCAGCCAAAGATGTTCAACATAATTGTGTTTGTTCCATTTAGCAAACAATTTTGAGAGAACCGTTTAGAAGTTTTTTACATTCAAAATAAACAGTTCATTTTTCAAATTGCAAACTGTATTATTATTATTTATTTTTTACTTAAACATTTTGCCATTTTTTTAATTCAAAGAAAACAAAATGGATGAAACAGAGATAAAACTTAACACAATCTTGCTGCTCAAACTTGTGTATAAAACACAAAAAAAAGATTAATTTTTAATAATATTTATGTGCTCCTTTTGTGAGCCTCAGAGTGGGCTCTATTTTTAAAATGAATAGTCTTTTATTTTATTTTATTTACAGCATTTACTTGTACTTTTACTTTCATTACTTAAGTATGTTTAATATTAAAAAAAATACTTTTCATATTTAAGTACAATAAATATAAGATACTTTACAACTTTTACTCAAGTAATGTTCTAAACGGTGACTTTTACCAAAGTCATTTTCTTGTAAGGTATCTGTACTTTTACTTGAGTATAGCTTTCAGGTACTTTATACACCACTGGTGATGTGACATGACTCTGGATGATCAGCTGTGATGTGACGTGACTCTGGATGATCAGCTGTGATGTGACGTGACTCTGGATGATCAGCTGTGATGTGACGTGACTCTGGATGATCAGCTGTGATGTGACGTGACTCTGGATGATCAGCTGTGATGTGACGTGACTCTGGATGATCAGCTGTGATGTGACGTGACTCTGGATGATCAGCTGTGATGTGACGTGACTCTGGATGATCAGCTGTGATGTGACGTGACTCTGGATGATCAGCTGTGATGTGACGTGACTCTGGATGATCAGCTGTGATGTGACGTGACTCTGGATGATCAGCTGTGATGTGACGTGACTCTGGATGATCAGCTGTGATGTGACGTGACTCTGGATGATCAGCTGTGATGTGACGTGACTCTGGATGATCAGCTGTGATGTGACGTGACTCTGGATGATCAGCTGTGATGTGACGTGACTCTGGATGATCAGCTGTGATGTGACGTGACTCTGGATGATCAGCTGTGATGTGACGTGACTCTGGATGATCAGCTGTGATGTGACGTGACTCTGGATGATCAGCTGTGATGTGACGTGACTCTGGATGATCAGCTGTGATGTGACGTGACTCTGGATGATCAGCTGTGATGTGACGTGACTCTGGATGATCAGCTGTGATGTGACGTGACTCTGGATGATCAGCTGTGATGTGACGTGACTCTGGATGATCAGCTGTGATGTGACGTGACTCTGGATGATCAGCTGTGATGTGACGTGACTCTGGATGATCAGCTGTGATGTGACGTGACTCTGGATGATCAGCTGTGATGTGACGTGACTCTGGATGATCAGCTGTGATGTGACGTGACTCTGGATGATCAGCTGTGATGTGACGTGACTCTGGATGATCAGCTGTGATGTGACGTGACTCTGGATGATCAGCTGTGATGTGACGTGACTCTGGATGATCAGCTGTGATGTGACGTGACTCTGGATGATCAGCTGTGATGTGACGTGACTCTGGATGATCAGCTGTGATGTGACGTGACTCTGGATGATCAGCTGTGATGTGACGTGACTCTGGATGATCAGCTGTGATGTGACGTGACTCTGGATGATCAGCTGTGATGTGACGTGACTCTGGATGATCAGCTGTGATGTGACGTGACTCTGGATGATCAGCTGTGATGTGACGTGACTCTGGATGATCAGCTGTGATGTGACGTGACTCTGGATGATCAGCTGTGATGTGACGTGACTCTGGATGATCAGCTGTGATGTGACGTGACTCTGGATGATCAGCTGTGATGTGACGTGACTCTGGATGATCAGCTGTGATGTGACGTGACTCTGGATGATCAGCTGTGATGTGACGTGACTCTGGATGATCAGCTGTGATGTGACGTGACTCTGGATGATCAGCTGTGATGTGACGTGACTCTGGATGATCAGCTGTGATGTGACGTGACTCTGGATGATCAGCTGTGATGTGACGTGACTCTGGATGATCAGCTGTGATGTGACGTGACTCTGGATGATCAGCTGTGATGTGACGTGACTCTGGATGATCAGCTGTGATGTGACGTGACTCTGGATGATCAGCTGTGATGTGACGTGACTCTGGATGATCAGCTGTGATGTGACGTGACTCTGGATGATCAGCTGTGATGTGACGTGACTCTGGATGATCAGCTGTGATGTGACGTGACTCTGGATGATCAGCTGTGATGTGACGTGACTCTGGATGATCAGCTGTGATGTGACGTGACTCTGGATGATCAGCTGTGATGTGACGTGACTCTGGATGATCAGCTGTGATGTGACGTGACTCTGGATGATCAGCTGTGATGTGACGTGACTCTGGATGATCAGCTGTGATGTGACGTGACTCTGGATGATCAGCTGTGATGTGACGTGACTCTGGATGATCAGCTGTGATGTGACGTGACTCTGGATGATCAGCTGTGATGTGACGTGACTCTGGATGATCAGCTGTGATGTGACGTGACTCTGGATGATCAGCTGTGATGTGACGTGACTCTGGATGATCAGCTGTGATGTGACGTGACTCTGGATGATCAGCTGTGATGTGACGTGACTCTGGATGATCAGCTGTGATGTGACGTGACTCTGGATGATCAGCTGTGATGTGACGTGACTCTGGATGATCAGCTGTGATGTGACGTGACTCTGGATGATCAGCTGTGATGTGACGTGACTCTGGATGATCAGCTGTGATGTGACGTGACTCTGGATGATCAGCTGTGATGTGACGTGACTCTGGATGATCAGCTGTGATGTGACGTGACTCTGGATGATCAGCTGTGATGTGACGTGACTCTGGATGATCAGTTGTGATGTGACGTGACTCTGGATGATCAGTTGTGATGTGACATGACTCTGGAAGTTCAGCTGAGACTTGATGAGGCTCTGGAAGATAGGCTAAGATGTGACGAGGCTCTGGAAGTTCAGCTGAGACGTGACCTGATTCATGAAGATCAACTGTGCCTTGACTTGACTCAGGAAGATCAGCGATGACTTGACTTGACTCATGAAGATCAACTGTGCCTTGACTTGACTCATGGATGGTGGCTGTGACATGACAAAGCATTGTTGTCGCCGCCATTTTGTGAACGGACTCCACTGTTGCCGCCATTATAGGAACGGACGTGACGTCGCTTTCCTCCTCCGCAACACCCATTGTGAATGAGGAACTGACAGGAAACAGAGCATAATCCATAAACTGAGCGAGTAACGAATGCGGACCCTCGCGTCTAAACTCAGATTGTAGAGGTTGATTAATGCCATCACAAAAAAACTCTATCAAAAGACAGTCCGGTAAATCGGAATAGTGCGCGATTGCTAAATATTCTCGAATATAGTTCTCCAGTGATCATGGGCCTTGTTTAAGGGCTAATAATATTTGTGCTGTGTCCATACCTGACCATTGTTCCTCTGAAAAGCTGCTGGATCCTTGTGTGGCCGAGTATTCTGTGATGGAGCCGACGAGACGAGAGGCGTGCAGATCCATATGCAAGCTTTTATTAATAAACATGGTCAAAAATACAGGCAGGGTCGAACAACAGCAAACAGGTATGTCACAGGCAAGAAAAAAAGAGCAATCCAAAACGGGCTTGAGTCAGACGACAGCGAACGTTATCCAGAGGGCTTGACAAGAGAGGTAATCCGTAAACTTGAGCAATAGTCCAGGCGAGGGGCAAACACAGTCCGAAAACAGCAAGGCAAAAGGAAAATCCAAGATACGCGGGCAAGAATCAGAAACCAGGAAACACGAGACTAGACTAAGACTAGAACTAGGAACTGAGAC
>NW_015639060.1:100685-108269 GCF_001515625.1 Sinocyclocheilus rhinocerous
AAAAAAAAATAAAAAATTAGTCGTATGCATTAACGTGCTAATTTTGACAGCACTATTCAGTTTACATTCATTCTTATTTATTTTACAAACGTGATTCAGTCAAGGACAGTGAGTGATTTTCTTTCTGATGTTTGATTAACATTATTGACACAAATGGCAACAGCAGCAATTTTAGGCTGCTTTAAAGGCATAGTTCACCCAAAAAAGAAAATTCTGTCATTGTTCACTCAACCTCAAGTTGTTCTAACCCTGTATGGGTTTCTTTTTTCTGTTGAGCACAAAAGAAAATATTTTGAAACAAAATTGGAAACCAAACAGTTGCTGGGCCCCATTGACTTCCATAGTGTGAAAAAATATATATGGGAGTCAGTGGAGACAAGAAACTTTTTGGTTATGAGCATTCTTCAAAATATATTTTTTTGTGTTGAGAAGAACAAAGAAATTCAGTATTCAAATTGTCCAGCAGTGTATTTGATTTTTTTAGCCAATTAAAAGTAAGAAAAAAAATTATAATTATAATAATATATCCATAACAATTTGACATTTCTGTCCCTCTCACTTCTGAAATGATAGAAATGGTGCAACATGCCTTTGTTTATCAATGTATGTGCACTTGTAAAATGAGAAAAAACACCTCTGAATAAGATTTGAGAATGTTAAACATGATTTACACACCACAATGGATAATTAAAATTTGGATTTGGATCACATATCATTATAAATAACATGACATAAAGGTTGTTTTTAGAAATGATTTTCACCTACGTCCACAGTGCAACATACGGTTAAAGAACAGACAACATATATTTTGTGGACCCAAAAATTACAATTCTGTCACCCTCATGTTGTTTTAAACCTGTATGACTGTCTTTTTTTCTGTGGAACATAAAGGAATACATTTTGAGATTATATGTGAGAAAAGTTTTTTTTTTTTTTTTTGGTCCATGCAGTGACATATCATTGATTCCCAACCAGGGGTATGTGGAAAGATTTTGATGTTGCTTTGTGATTTTAATGTTATAATAACCTGTAAAATATAAGGGGAAAA
Organism: Sinocyclocheilus rhinocerous; assembly: GCF_001515625.1. Classification (NCBI taxonomy): domain Eukaryota; kingdom Metazoa; phylum Chordata; class Actinopteri; order Cypriniformes; family Cyprinidae; genus Sinocyclocheilus; species Sinocyclocheilus rhinocerous. Next base: position 101,734 of record NW_015639060.1, read on the forward strand.
AATTTGTAATATGGTGTAGATAAGGGGTACTTGATCCTTACTGATGGGAGTGTGGAAGGTGTGTGGGAAACAATGGCTATCTACAAAATGAGCAAGAAATTAAAGACAACACAGAATAATCACACCAGGGTAGCTTAGGCTTACATACATTTTAATAGGCCACAGATACATTTGTGGGGGTATATTGTTGTCGACACAAACTATTCATATGATTTTTAAAGCTTCACAAGTTTAAAAAAAAGGCCAAACACATCGACGAGTCAATTTAAATTGTACTAGTCTAGCCTCATAAAGTTCCAGTGTACCTGTAACGGAGCCGACGGGACGAGAGGCATGTGGATCCATATGCAAGCTTTTATTAATAAACATGGTCAAAAATACAGGCAGGGTCGAACAACAGCAAACAGCTATGTCACAGGCAAGAAAAAAAGAGCAATCCAAAACGGGCTTGAGTCAGACGACAGCGAACGTTATCCAGAGGGCTTGACAAGAGAGGTAATCCGTAAACTTGAGCAATAGTCCAGGCGAGGGGCAAACACAGTCCGAAAACAGCAAGGCAAAAGGAAAATCCAAGATACGCGGGCAAGAATCAGAAACCAGGAAACACGAGACTAGACTAAGACTAGAACTAGGAACTGAGACTAAGAACTAGAAACTAGGATAGGGAAATGGCTCCGTAAAGTGCTATCACTTGGAGAGCGATAAACGCAGACAATACTCGGCAGTGAGAGAGAGGAAGTCCATGTCTTATGTAGGGTTTGTGATTGGCTGCAGCCGTGTGTGTAATCAGAGTGAAATGGATTGTGGGAACTGAAGTCCAGGGTGAGTGTGACAGTCTGTGTAGTGTGTGAGTCCATGTGGTGGATAATGACCTCTTGTGGTGAACAAACGGAAGTTCATAGACCAGATTCGTGACACATAGCTCTGCTTCAACTGTGTGAAACCCTCACGAGGGGTGACCAAAATTTAATTTCTTCACATTTTCCCGGTACTATTGTGTTTCCACAGCTCCTGATTAGTTCACACCTGTTCTCTGTTCCTTTGTATTTAAGCCTCAGTTTAGTTGTACTCTTTTGTCCATTATTATCTTTGTGTTAGTTGCAAAGCTGTCACGATATCCTGTGCCTTTGTTCTGTTTTGGATAGTCTTCTTTGTAAATAAAAGGTAAAAGCTGAAAAAAATCCATCTCTCCTTTCTTTGTGACAGTTGTGAATTTCAGTTTATCCTTGATTCTAACTTCTTTTGCTTCAATGTAACTAACAATAAAAGGTTTCCATTGAAATATAATACCACTTAATTGTAAATAATATAGTTATATATCAATAACATTCAGTAATTGTATTTGAAACTTTGTAACAGTATTTAATAAGGATCAATAAATAAATACTGCTAAAAAAGAAGAAAAAAAATAGAAATGTAATGTATTATGATTTCTTTTATTTTACGTGCACAATACAGACTGATGCACACAGATTCATAATGCCAAAGCTGCACTTCAATTCAATTCACTTTTTGTGGAAGATATTAATGAAATACTGTATGTAAAATCTAATTTCAGGCCAGTTGGAAATATTTTGTCTGTTCCTCTTTTGTAAGATGATACTTTTATATTCTGTGGATATGATTAGTTAGTAACTTTTATGTACCTTTTTTATTTTATTTTATTTAACCAGGAATAAAAACTCATTGAGTTTTTGAATATGATTGAAATTAGACTTTACTGAAGAAATGCAGGATCTTAAAAGAAAAAAATTAGGGTAATTTGCAATTTCATTGGCTTTGCAGATATCAGGTAAATTGTATTTCAGTGTTTTTAATAACTATAAACATATTTTTTTGCTGTGGATATCAGCTGGTCTTTTGCTTACACTGCTGTGTAGTGTTTTGATTTTAAAATGGTTTCCAGTGCTGTGTAATAAAACATGTTTGTTTTGACACGTGCACTAAAGACAAGGGAAAATGCTGGAAGGTTGCGGACCTACAGTCTCTGCGACCTGGTGAAGTCCAGCAACGTCAGCTGCATAACCATCCTGCTGTGCCTGGTCTGGTGAGAAAACTTTATTGGCTAGACATTAACCGGTTCAACACATGGATCACTGCATATATAAGTAGCCCATTAAATCTTCATACTATAACCATACAGAATTTTGTATCGTTACAGCAAATGCATGTACAGTAAATGATATTTAGTCATTCAGTACAACTGAACATATGTATGTCCAATCATTAACATCAATGTTTTTTTTTTGTGTGTTTTTTTATTTATAAAAGAAAATGTAGTGTAACAGCCAATATTTGTTTTTGAGGATAGACTGAGATGGTTATTGTTTTTTTAGTAAAGCGGGAAGTCAATAATAATTTTCTAAACCCGCTGCTCATGCTCCTCTTTCTTCTTTTAGGTTTTCCGTTTCAGTTGGATATTGTGCCTTGTCTCTGAACACGTCCAGTCTGCATGGGAACATCTACCTGAACTGCTTCTTGTCAGCAGCTGTGGAAGTGCCTGCCCTCATCATGGCCTGGCTGATGCTCCGCCGCTGGCCTAGACGTCTCTGCTTGTCTTCCACCCTGTCATTAGGAGGACTGGTTCTTCTCTTCATACAACTCATACCACAACGTGAGGAATCACTGCTTCTTTAACTGTGACATTTATTACAATATAATAGCAAATATATTAAAGGATTATTAAAATATTGGGACCGTCAAGTCTAATAAATTTTATGATGTGCTTATTAATTAATCAAGTTAGCTGCAAATTAACTGCAAATTAACCACACATTGTTTTGGGATGAGAAATTACCCTCCAAAAATAGTCATTATTGTGTTAAATGAGAGAAGTATCAAAAAGCAGCTTTAGACACAAATATTTTGAATAATTTTAATCAACATACACACATTACACATTAACATTTAAGGCTACAATGTGGCCATAACATTGCTTTCAGAAGCTGCATCTGAAGTGGCATTTAGGTGTTCAGAGGTGGCATGAATGAGAATTGCATTAATAATGCTATAAGATGGATGAGTTTTAAATGAACATTAATGTTTTTTAATTGAATATTGAAATAAAAAAGGTAATAAAAATGTAATGCTCACTGAATAATTGACTCATTTGAGTTGTTCAAAAACATGGATTCATTCAGATTTTAGTGTTTACTTTTGATTTTGTTTAAACCTATTGTCACCATTTGCTGTTTTTTCTGAAAAACATTGGTATGATTATAAGGGATTGTAACAAAGTTCGTAGTCACGGGAAGAAGGAGGCGGGAACCGGCGAACATTTAAACAAAACTTTAATAAAATAAACAAACACAAAATGAAAGTAAAGCGGCAGCCCCTCGCGGACGACTGCCGCACACAAAACACAAAATAAAATCCAGGCCTGGTCCTCTCTCGTCCAACACTGTCGGACAAACTCTTCCGCGATGCCAGGCAGCGGCACTGGACAGCCCTCGGTGGACGGCCCGACACTCCTCCGCCACCCGGTGGACGGCGACGGCTCCTCCGGGTTCGGGCAGCCGGCAGGAGTCCCCCGTTCCCTGCTCCTCCCCATCATGGCGGATGGCAGCAGGCTCCGGCCTCAGGCGAACGGCGGCGACTCCTCCGCTCCCTCCACCACAGCGTCGAGGGATCTCTGGCAGCGTGTCCCTCCTTCCTCCCGGGTTTCGGCACCAATGTAACAAAGTTCGTAGTCATGGGAAGGAGGCGGGAACCGGCGAACATTAAAACAAAACTTTAAAAAAATAAACAAACACAAAATGAAAGTAAAGCGGCAGCCCCTCGCGGACGACTGCCGCACACAAAACACAAAATAAAATCCAGGCCTGGTCCTCTCTCGTCCAACACTGTCGTCACTCCTCCTTTTATCCTTCCGGAGCTCCTCTGTGAGACTCGAGACCGGTGAGTGGCGCAGGTGTCGTGCATTAGCATTTACTCCACCGGCCTCGCTCTGTTCCCACGGCTCTCGGCCCCGCCCTTCTCGTCACAGGGATCATCTGTCTAATGATGTGTTTGATTGCTTGACTCACAACATTTGGTCAACTTTGGATGAAATGTTTTGTATCTATGAACTTACAGATATGAATTATGTTGCCTTTTCACTGGTGATGCTGGGAAAGTTTGGTCTGTCGGCAGCATTCTCAATCCTTTACCCCGCTACTGCGGAGCTTTACCCCACTGTACTGAGGAACACGGCTTTAGGAACCTGCTCAATGGCGTCCAGAGTCGGCAGCATATTGGCACCGTACTTCATCTACTTAGGTCACTAAACTCTAGTTTGTACAATCCATTCCTTCTAATCTCACAAATTCAGGATCTTCTGTTATTTATCTAGTTCCTCAAGTAAGGAAGAAGTTGAAATGTAAATGTAAAAAAATAATTTGAAAAATGTGTAGTCAAACTATATGTCTATATTTTCATAATTTCTCAAACATGCCTATCAAAACAATTTGTTCTCTTGTTGTTTTTTTTGTGTATGTTGCAGGAAGTTATTACAGATCTTTGCCTTACATTTTAATCGGCAGTGTGAACATTCTCTCCGGGTTACTCAGTCTTCTGCTTCCAGAGAGTCTAGGATCACCTTTACCAGAGACTATCAGTCACATGCAGACAGTAGTTGGGTAAGAGCAGCGCCCTCTGCTGTTTGCTGTAGCATTAGCAGTACTCTATGCAATGGGCCAAATTTACTAAAAGTTTACATTTGGTATAGTCTTAATTTCATCAACAAAGACGACGACGAAAAATATTAATTAACGAACATTTTTTCTGTGACTAAGACAAGATGTTGACGAGCTAAAACTAATATCTGATGATAAAAACTATAACTAAATTTATGCCTCGTCTTTGTTAACAAGCCGAGACAGGACTATAATGTTATTTGAGGACTACCGGACATTTAAAATACATCCTATAGGCTACTGTCTTGTCCTTCAAAATGTGTGTCCCTGTCATTGGATTGCAATCGGATAAGGGGTGTTTGCATATCTAGTCTCAGTATGGCAGCCGCAGTGGATGGATAGGCTACCAAAATGCGAAATAGCGATCTGAAACAATGGCCTCATCACCCGAAGGGGTAGGGATAAGGCGACCAGGGGCCACATGTATAAAACTTTACGTAGCTTTCATCCTAAATGTGTGCGTACGCACAAAAGCCAGAGTTTGCGTGCGTACAAAAGTTTTCAGATTTATAAAGCCATGCGTACGCCAGAACCTGTGCACAATTCCATTTGTAATACCCAGTCAGCGGAAGATTGTGCGTACATGAATCTCCACCCCGTCTCCTCCTCAAAATAGCCATATATGGAGCTTATAACGCCTAGTTTTAATATGCATAATGTCATCTGCATATCATTTTTGCGTTTTGAGACATCACTATTCTAATTTATGCAATTTGCCTGAAAGGTAAACATATATTTTAGAATGTTTATAGCCAATATTTTTATGGAAAGTGATAGGCCTTATTTTTTTTGCGGTGTAAATAGCTGTCTGACTCACCGTGTCAATAACAAAACATTTTGAAAATAAAACGTGCATATTATACAGTTTCCTTCAAATTCTATCTTTTAAATATGGTGTTTGTCACAATACTGGGAAGAGCACGAAAGGGGTTATCATTAGGATACTGTCTGTGCGCGACACCTGAGAACAGAGGTTATACTGTCATCAGACCAATGGACTGTTTAATCAACGAGCGCATCCTTATGTCTGTCGTTACCGTCTATGTTCCAAAGCCATCAAACAATCAAGTTCACAAAAATTATCATTATTAATCGCGCAAAAGTATTTTCTCAGAACATTTGTTTTACTATTTAGGACACAATTTAAAGCAGAATTGTCATGCGCCAAGCAATCCTCGCTGTGATTAAAACATTAAATCGCATACCACAGGAAAATTGTTCGAAAGCAGCACATCCACTGCAAATATTTATTTTTAATTTCATATGAAAATGTTGTAATTTCTGGATAATAATTTCATGAAATTTCACTGCTTAACTTTATTATTTAGAGTGTCATATTTAACCTAAATGTGTAGGCCTATGTCAAATGTAAAACAGACTTTAAAATCATTCTGTTTGCTTCCTTATTTTGCTCCCTCCAGTAAAAGAGTGCATACGCATGGTCTAGAGAGTCGTACGGTGCGCACATATTTACGCCTAGTTTATTTTTTATAAATCCCGATATGTGCGTGGAAAATTGCGCAACGTTTATACATCAGGCCCCAGATGTCCCGTTTTCCCCGGGAGTCACAATTTGTTGCCGATTAACTTAAAGTTAGTGAAGGCGGGATAGGCGGAATCGCGCTGATAGAAGTGCTCTCTCTCGTGCACGCTCCACTTTTTCAGTTCTCATATACAGCGCGCGATCAGTTCTGAGTGCTCAAATACACACACAGCAGTCCAAATGTCTATCGTGTAGAGTATCTCACGTAAATACAGCCGGTTAGGGATTAAGTGAACGTAAACAGGTGGGTGAAAACTGAACGTGTGTCAGTATTACATGCATGCCTTCCGTCTTAAAGGGACAGCATTCCTAATTAAGTA
>NW_015639060.1:108990-114292 GCF_001515625.1 Sinocyclocheilus rhinocerous
AAGACTACATATAAAATAGCTACCAAAATAAATGTTGGTAACTGCAGTTTGACTAAAATAATGACTAAAAGTAATGACTAAAAGTTGACAAAAATGCAATGACTTTTCGTTGACTAAAACTATGAAAGACTCAGATGGCTAATATGTGACTAAGACTATTAAGCATTTTCATCTCAAGATAAAGACTAAGACTAAATAAAAAATGCCTGTCAAAATTAACACTGATTTGGTAGAATTACAACACACAAACGCTTCCTTTACATGCGGGTGTTTACACGTTGGGGCTGTTAGTGCAAATATTCGTAGTAGATCACCCACAATATGCCCATAAACTTGCTAGATTGCATGTGAAAATTCACATTTTTTATATGGGATCTTAGTAAATCGGGTTCAAAGTGAATTGGCTCCATATGAGCATATTCTGATGTTACTTATAAACCTACAACATTATCAGCCGAATCAGTTTTTTTTCTCTCAGTAATCAAGAACATTTGATTGTTTAATAGCTCTGACAGTTGTTGCACTACAAAAAATGATTTTCTTAATATGTTTGTCTTGTTTTCTGTTACAAATATCTATTTATTTTTAAATCAAGATCTCCTTGAGAAGCAAAATGACTAAAGATATTAAGTCTTGTTTTCTGAAAAATGCTTCAAAATTTTCTTAGTATTTGCTTAAAACTAAAAATTATATCTGCTAATGAGGTAAGAAAAAGGATCTTGTTTTCCCTTTTTTATCATGGTGCTATCTATAAATGTCATCTCCCCATCATGGTTATATATTAAATATTATTCCCCCTCACTCTGACCTTCGTGCTTCACTGTCAGGACAATGTATTGACCGTGGTAGTGCTTCCTGTGGGTGGTTGTTGATGTTATGCAACATCCTTTGAGCTCTCTGACCTGTCACAGTAGTTGATTTCCATTTAAGTGCCAAGCCTGAAGAACTAGATTATTCAAGTATCGTTTTAGGAGGATAACCACTGTGACTCATTCTATACCCCCTGATTCCTTCAACTGTTTCCACTTATTTTTAATTACCTAATTCCCCTGGAAATTCTTGTCCATGTGGAGTAATGATGCAGACATGCAGATAGACACAGCCCTAAGAAAGTTCTGGTGTTCACAGGTCATTTTATAACCATGTTCATGCGTTGGAAATCACATCTGTACTCAATCATGTGTCAGTAATCACAGGTGTATTTCATTCTGCTGAGTTTCTGCTTTGGGGCCTATATTTTCTATATTGTCTTTTAACATTATTTGTTTTTGCTTGTGCACAAGAGAAAATACTCTACTTGCCAACTTAGAAATATTGCAAATATTGAGTGGTGTTACAATTGTAAATCATTTGACATTTTAGTGATATAGCACATTTTTGTTGTATACTGTAAATAATTATACTTTGTTTCAGGTTCAGAAAAAGCCATTCTTCTAACAGTCCAACTGACGGAAATTGTGATGAGGAGCATGAGTCTGAACACTTGTAATGGACTGTTGAGAGATTTTAAAAAGTATGTAAAATTAAATCCTTCACTCCGAGGCTGTAACCTGTCTTGCCATTTGGGGGTTACATTACAATGTAATGGTCCTTTTTGTTTCTCAGTGTAATACAGGCCCACATTTTAATAACCTTTCTAATAACTAATAACTTTTTATGTAAAACAAAGTTAATTTATGGAATAACCTTTGGTCTTAAATATGATATAGAGCCACGTACAGCATATAATAAATTTTGGCCTTTGGCACAACTTGTTATATATTCTCTCTCTCTCTCTCTCTCTCTCTCTCTCTCTCTCTCTCAACACCGAGCTGTTATTGAGTGAAACAAAATGGTGAAAAATTAAATAAGATGGATATAGAAAAATAGTTAAACTAGAATTTATTGCAAAGTAATTTTTTAAAATTATTTTAGTTTAATAAACAATTCTGTCCTGATCACAATCTAAACCAAGGGTTTTACCATGTTCTAGTTTATGTCTGAGAATGACAACTCTTCCACTTTGTATGTTATGAATCATTTTCTTATGATAAATCAATTTAATTAAAGGCTACCAAGAAATTCTGGTTTATTGTTTAGGTTTATTTGATTTATTGAAAAATTGCATTAATTCTCAATTTTACACCTATAATTATTCTTTTAATCACATTGACAAATACAAAAGGCACAAATTAATATATATTTTTTTTAAATGTCATTTTAACAACATACAGAGCAATGTGAAGAATAAGGAGAACAGTTTGGCCATATCTGATCACCTCAATATGTCACTTTTCCATAAACTCTGGATTGCAAATTCCCTGTAAACTAACCATTATTGTACTACAGTATGTATTTTTAAACAATAAAAAGTGAAAAAAAAAAAACATTCTGATTGAGATTCTGATTGTTTTACACTGCATATATGAGCAGTGTGTGAGCCAAGGGTGTCAAATTCAGTTCCTAGACGGCCATTGTCCTGCAGAGTTCAGCTCCAACCCTAATTAATCACACCTGAACCAGCTAAGCTTCCAGTGAGCTACTACAGACAGTGGCCCTCATGGACCCGAGTTTGACACATGTGAAATATAAGGTTGAAAATAAAGATTTGTTTTGTTTTGTTTTGGGAAAAGTGCTATACAAATACATTTGACTTGACTTTACCAGCCAGATGACAAGGAACACTCCTGCAGTCAGTTGTTGATGGACTAACCATGATGCTTACAGTTAAATCATGAGGCCCTTTCACACATACTCTGTCTGCAATGCGTATGCGGTGTGTGTTTTCTCTGTGCCATGTTAACAGGTTAGATGCACATGTGTCAGAGTTCGGCCCTGGAGAGTCACTGTCCTGCAGAGTGTAGCTCAACCAGCTCCAAAACACCTGCCTTAGACACATTTAGCTGTTTAGAGATTTAGCGATAATATAGTTTACATTTTGTGGTGATACAAGCAGTTATATATTTGGTATATAGCATACATCATATTCTTATTAATCTTATTGTAGGTTTTGTTCAGTTTATACAATTTTTGTGTAGCGACAAACCTAAATACTTTTTGGTAATGTGTATCACTGACACTGTTATATTATGCATATAAAAGTCTAGACTGAAATTTAGACAAAAGAAATCTAGGAAGTGTGCAAAGAAGACTATTTTGTAGTTGAGGATTCAAGCAAGAAAATAATCTGCTAGTCCAAGGCTTTGTAAGTAATTAGGCAGAATTTTAACATTAATACAAAACCTGTCAGGTAGCCAATGAAGAGACGATAAAATTGGGGTGTTATGATTGTATTTCTTACTTTTAGTAGGCACTCAGACTGCTGCATATTGAACCAGATGAACCTTGTTTAGAGTATATACAAATACATATATTTACATATGATTTGACAGTTTTTTTTATAAATATCAAAAGTGTACATCAAACCTGACACCTAGATGCGCACTGTACAGTTGGTTTCATGACTGCAAGTCATTCTCTTCAAATGCTAAGGAACATGTATACCAATGTCGTATGTAACTTTAAATATAAATAAATAATACATTTTAATAAGATAAATTATATTTGTAATTGCTCTGCACACTCTAAAACAGTCACTTTTGTTATTGTTCTGTTTTATGTATCTTTCTAAATTTTTGATTGATACTGAATTTGTTTTATTTATATTTCTTGTTATGTTGTTTTATGTGAATGTTAGGGATTAAAAAAATAAAAAAATCGAAACAGAGTCCGATTTCGGTTGTGCGTTGTCCTTCAATTCCTTCTGGTCACTTCCTAGCTCCGTTCAGGCCTGGTCCCACAACCAGAGCCCGTCATCCATTCATACTTCTTGACCGTTAGGGTAATAAGGGTATTTACGAAATTGCACCCCCCTATTGGGGTGGGTGCACGTCAGTTTTTTTGGTAATAGGAGGCTGAAATTCGGTATATATACTAATTAGAGGAGGCCCGATCGTTTGCACATGGTTTGGTAGCTCTAGCTATCCAGGTGTCGAGATATGGTATTGCACTCCCACTTCTGTTGCATCTAGAGAGATGAAATTTGGTGTGTATAATAATTGGAGGACCCCCTGTTGATTGCACTTAGTTTTAACGCTCTAGCTCCAACAGGCGCCGAGATACAGTAGTGCACCCCCTTTTAGGGTTAGGGTTAGGGATTACAGATCCAATAATCAGAACAAAGTCCAATTACGGTTTATGCACGGTCCTTGGACCCAACTGGCCACCAATCTGCAGCTTCCAGAGACCAAGAAATATTTTTTTGCTGATGCAAAAAATTCCCAAAGGGCCCAGAAGACTAGTGGCTATCTCTCTTAGGTTTCCACGACCAAAGTGGTTGGTAAGTTTAGGGCGTGTGGTGTAGTGCACGTTTCCTCGAAGAAAGAAATACTGAGCACATCCCATCATCGATGTAGATGAAGGAAATAATTTTTATGTGGCTCTCTACATCACCGAGACTCATGATGGAGGCCTTTCCTTTGTGTGTTCAAGCCTATTGCGACGTTTCGGACTCTGTGATCCTTCCTCAGGTCAAAGGGCCTTATGGTTAGGTTTTGGAAAAGTACAACAGCTCCCCCCAAACTAGCACCCGTCTAGGCAGGTTTGGAATAGGGAGACTGAGGAGAGGTGCACGGGCCCACGCATGTTAGATTATACCACTTAGGCTGTTGATCAACTCCTGTCTGGGAGAAGCCTCCTGGGCGTCGGGCCGAGGCGGATCCTGTGCTGGACGTGGTATATCTGGTCCGATGGCTCTGGCAAGGGTTAGGTTTTGGAAAAGTACAACAGCTCCCCCCAACCTAGCACCCGTCTAGGCAGGTTTGGAATAGGGAGACTGAGGAGAGGTGCACGGGCCCACGCATGTTAGATTATACCACTTAGGCTGTTGATCAACTCCTGTCTGGGAGATGCCTCCTGGGCATCGGGCCTAGGCACAATGGTGGAAAAAGTAAAATATCTTGCCCATATGGTTACAATAGGTAGGATTTAGGGCCGCGTATGGAACCAGACTCTATTTCTGGTCAAGGTTATAGGAAACAACTAAGTTATTTGCCCATCAATCCATAGGGGTTAAATTTAGGGCAGTGTTTGGTACCGGGTTAGGTCTATCTAGAGCCAGGCCAAAAGATGTCTGGCCCACAGGGCTACAGTGGTTAGGTTTTGGGCGAGGGTTGGTCCAGGGCTCGATTTAGATCCAACAAGATCTAGGAATGCGAAGTTAGGGTTAGTTAGGGTTAGGCTTTGAAAAATTACAACAGCTCCCCCCGACCTAGCACTGGTCTAGGAAGGTTTGGAGTAGGGAGACTGAGGATGCGTGCACGGG
>NW_015639061.1:0-214 GCF_001515625.1 Sinocyclocheilus rhinocerous
TACTTAATTTAATTTTATATTAGCACATATTTTTTATAATCCTACAGCTCAAAATACCAGGGATTTTCCCAAAATAACCACTATATGGAGTCAAGATATATTTTTGTTGTTGATATGGACTACGTTGACGAGAGTGATGTAGTAATGTTCACTATGAAGCTTACACTGCGATGTACCTGAGAGAAAACAGATTTGACCATCTGATTTTCACCAG
>NW_015639061.1:421-540 GCF_001515625.1 Sinocyclocheilus rhinocerous
CGTTGAAACAGGAAGTGAAGTAAACAGAAGAGAATGACAAAATAACGATCCACATAACGGAACATAAACCTGACAAGATCGTTAGGCTATCGTTAGCCTATATGTATAACAGTTAGTTC
>NW_015639062.1:0-973 GCF_001515625.1 Sinocyclocheilus rhinocerous
TCACTTGCAGACACTTTGACTTCTTGAAATCCTAAAAAAAGACACTAATAAAGAGTCTAAGTCAGAAGCAGTAGTAGGTCTATCATGTGTTCAGTGTGAAAACAATGACAGAGAAAGCAGAGAAATCAGATCTTCACAGTTCTGTCAAAAGCTGAACAAGAATATACTGATCTAGACAGTTTTGGAAACATAAGAAGAGAGAAAGCAATGCTCTAATTAAGTGATTGTTTTTGTATATAGTGCTGTAGTGTGATCTGTGATTATTAAGTGATTGTTTTTATTTATAGTGCTGTAGTGTGATACACATTATTTCACAGCAGCTTTGTGGATGATGTGATTCAATGTCTTTAGCCCTATTATCTATACACAGTAGCCAGAGCAAGATATATGATAGATTTCTTTTGCATATCTGTCAGTGTAACATTAATCAGAAGTATTTCTAATTAGTTGAAACCTGTGAATGTAATGAGAATTGCAGTGTATTAAGCATAAGCATTTCAAATGAGTTAAACCTGTATCCTGTCTTCTGAGTAACATTGAGAATATCACTATATATTGTTGCAACACCGCCGCCACGACCAGTCTGACGGGGCTCATGCTTATAACAGTAGCTTGGTGGAGTAGACTCATTTAGACCAATATAATCATTTGGTTTTAGCCAGGTTTCAGTCAAGCAGAGTACATCAAAACATTTATCTGTGATCATTTCATTTACAATAACTGCTTTGGGTGAGAGTGATCTAATGTTTAGGAGCCCAAACTTTAAAAATTGCTTTTGTTAATTTATTTTACGTTTTTCTGGTTTAATCACGATCAGATTTTTTCAAAAAAATTTTCTGGTTTAATCACAATCAGATTTTTTTCTAGAGCCTGCATTAAAGGGGTAATAGGATGCTATATGCACTTTTACAAGTTGTTTGAACAGAAATGTGCACTGTTAAAAATTTCCTGTAGAAATTACAGTAACTTACTG
>NW_015639063.1:0-98 GCF_001515625.1 Sinocyclocheilus rhinocerous
ACGGGCTTATTTAAAATGAAAGCTCATTCTCTGCCAGCAGGAGGCCCTTTTTCAGAGCGATAGAACTAGCGGTTTCTCCAGTAATGGCTGTAATCAAA
>NW_015639063.1:775-966 GCF_001515625.1 Sinocyclocheilus rhinocerous
TCCAAACAGCTGATAAAAACATCACAATAATCCACAAGTAATCCACACCACTCAATTAACATCTCGTGAAGTGAAAAGGTGCGTGTTTGTAAGAAACAAATCCATCATTAAGATGTTTTTAACTTTAAACTGTTACTTCTGGCCAAAATATCCATAATCCATAACGCTTGCTTGTAAAGAGTACTTGATCT
>NW_015639064.1:0-943 GCF_001515625.1 Sinocyclocheilus rhinocerous
TTGTGTGCGGATGTATCTTGTGGAGAGAGAAAGCTGGAGAACGGATACTGAGCCAGGGGACGGAGTGCGAATGAGAGGCTAATCCTCTCTGAACGTGATGATTTCCCCCTGGAACTGTCCCAGGATGAGTCCCTAAAACGGACATTTGAACAGGTTCAGACCATTGACGGTCAGCGTCTCCATCCTGTCCGTCCGCTCTCATATCCCTGTTTTGCTATTTTAAAGGAGCGGTTGTACCGAGTGACACAAGACACTCAGACAAAGCAGGATACAACCCAATTGTACCGAGTGACACAAGACACTCAGACAAAGCAAGATACAACCCAGTTGTTAGTACCTAAAAGCCGTCTGGAAATGCTTTTCCAGGCGGCTCATTGTAATCCGATGGCGGGACATTTAGGACAGGCAGCGACACTAAATCGTCTCATGACCCAATTCTTTTGGCCGGGCATTCACGAGAATGTGCGCAGGTGGCCTTTGCGCCCTCTTCCTCTAATGCAGACCCCCTTCAAAAGAATTGGTATGGACCTCATCGGGCCATTAGAACGATCGGCACACGGGCATCGCTTTGCATTAGTCCTAGTGGATTATGCAACACGATACCCGCCAAATTACTCGCCAAGTGGCAAGGACCCTTTGAGGTCACACGACAAGTTGGAGATCTCAATTATGAGGTAGTACGATCAGACAGGAGTGGGGCACATCAAATTTACCATCTCAATCTCCTTAAAAAGTGGAGCGAGGCGGAGTCCGTGATGTTGGCGATGGCGGTGAGTGGAGAGGAAGAGTGGAACCTGCCAGATTTTGATTGGCAGTGCTTGGCAAAGAAGCGCTTTAACCGTGCAAATGTGATGAATCTGACATGGTGAGTGTTCACAAAGAATCTAGAAAGAAGTTTGTTCACGAAGACGCCAAAAATTGGGACAGGTGGCTGGAACCCCTC
>NW_015639065.1:0-489 GCF_001515625.1 Sinocyclocheilus rhinocerous
AAACAGAAGTGAAACAAGTAGTAGGAAAGAGGAGAAATAAAAAGGGATACTTATTCTAAGCGGTTGCTTAGGTACTGGGGTGGTTGCTAGGGTGTTGCTATGCGGTTGCTAAGGTGTTGCTATGCAGTTGCTAGAGTGTTGCTATGAGGTTGCTAGGGTACCCGGGGCGGTTGCTACGGTGTTGCTCTGCGGTTGCTAAGGTATTCGGTGTGTTTCCTAGGCAGTTGCTAGGGTACCCGGGGCAGTTACTAAGGTGTTGCTATGCGGTTACCAAGGTATTATGGGTGGTTGCTAGGGTGTTGCTATGCGGTTGCTAGGGTACCCAGGGACGTTGCTATGGTGTTGCTATGCGGTTGCTAAGGTGTTGCTATGCGGTTGCTAGGGTAACCAGAGCAGTTGCTGGGGTGTTGCTATGTGGTTGCTAGTGTACACGGGATGGTTGCTAAGATCAGGTCCTTTCTTTCAGAACATGCAACACAACTCCTTGTT
>NW_015639066.1:0-1252 GCF_001515625.1 Sinocyclocheilus rhinocerous
ACGTTCAGTGGTAGTAAAGCTTTTATATAGGGATTTATGAGTGCTAAAGGTGTGAGGGAGTTGTGCTTCATTAATGCTGTCATCCATTCACACACCACTGTGTGATGTAAACAGAAGATGCTACCCTCTCCTCATTCCCTGCATTGTTGGGCATTTTTTTCAATATGAAAATGAAGATATTCATTCTCCCAATGGGAAAATCCTTCAGTGTCATGAACTTGTACACTCAGTGCCAAGAAGGGTCAGAGCAGTGTACTTAGAGTTATGGAGGGCATATTAAGTAATAGAATAGTACACTTTGTTGAATTTAAATCTAGGGTGTACTCATTTCTGCAGTCCTTCATTTAAACCAGTGGTTCTCAAAGCGTGGTACGAGTACCACTAGTGGTACTCAGGCTCCCTCTAGTGGTACCCCTAAATCACTAAATCACTACTAGGAATCACTAAATTAAATATAAATTAATGTTAAAACACAATCCCCCGGTTTCACAGACAAGGCTTAAGCCTAGTCGTAGACTAAAATCTAAGTCTGAGCTGTTTCAACTGAATTTTTTTAAAAAATATATCAGTGCCTTTGTTTTGTCCCAAGATGCACACCAGTCATGTTTTTTTTTTTTTTTCTAAGCACGTTTATAAAAATTTTTTTTTTTTTTAAGCACGTTTTTAAAAATTGCTTAAATGTCCTAATTGAACTATGATCTAATCCTGGCTTAGTCTAAGCCCCGTCTGTGAAACCGGGCCAATACATTTTAATTTAATCTTTATTTGAGTAAAGTTTTTTGTTGTTGTTGTTTTACATTTAAGTACAGTACAATTTTTATTTAACTTTTAGGTACAACACATTTTAATTTAATCAAGTTTTTTTATTTACCTATTTGTAAGCACAGTGCAGTGTTAATGTGTATTTACAGTGTTAAAGTGGTTGACGACAATAAATATTCTTATTAGGAATAAAACTTCCTAGTTTTTGAACTGTGCAGAGCTTTATCTGAATAGTTAGACCTACTACGCTACTGTATTTTAATGTTGATCATTATGGTGGTACTTGGAGAGCCAAATATATTCTGAAGTGGTACTTGGTATAAAAAGTTTGAGAACCACTGATTTAAACAAAATTGGCTAAGTTACTTATTTTACAGATATTATTGGCATATATTTCTCTGTTTTTATTATATGTTTAATACATTTTAATTTTGCCATCTTTCTTTGAATTATATTAATGATCATTAAGAAAATACATATTTTATATTTA
>NW_015639067.1:0-222 GCF_001515625.1 Sinocyclocheilus rhinocerous
AATAATAATAACAATAGTTTCTTTATGATACAGCTTATTTGTTGGTTTGCACCTATGATTGTTTAACTTTTCACGAAAATCAAATCTTTTTCATCTTATCTGTCTATCCGAGTAAAATGTGTAATTTAAAATACAGGTAAAAAGCTAGTGAAAATTAATACAGAAAATTTGAGTAATTTTATTGCGTGTTCTACGCAGTTTTGCGTCTTGGTTACAAAAATC
>NW_015639067.1:274-577 GCF_001515625.1 Sinocyclocheilus rhinocerous
ATAATGTCATCACGTCGTTTAACAACAAACGACCTACCTTTAGCGACTTTACCTAAAAAAATTATTGCAACAAGGCCTGCGGTGCTAGCGGAGGCAGTCTTGCGCTAGCGACTGCAACGTGAGCTGGAGGCCCGGCTACATGTGGCGCTGCAGCCGGAAGAGCCTCAATGAAAAGTTGAGCCTAAGCGGGAAGCGAATGAGGTTTTGCTGCGGTGAGAACTGGGGGCCCAGGCTCGTTTAAGACCTGCCGCTGCGACCCAAAGCTCGAGGAGAGCCGGGTCTTGTGCGGGACAATGATAGTGT
>NW_015639067.1:867-995 GCF_001515625.1 Sinocyclocheilus rhinocerous
GTTGTGGAGAGTGGCTGGTCGAGCAGAGCGACGGCCGCGATGAAGCTCGGCGGTGGTGACTGGTGGAAAAGGAGTGAGCCTAAGGCCGGCAGATTGCGACGGAGGATACGAAAGATCCCCGGTACAGG
>NW_015639068.1:0-152 GCF_001515625.1 Sinocyclocheilus rhinocerous
ATTTTTAACCCATCATTTTGATCAGATTTAAGTTATATTTAAGATTAACTTTAATCCCATTGCACCATAACTTTAAACTCAGATTTAAATCTCAATTATGGATTAACTTTAAACTTAACCCTTAAATGCATACCTCGGGTCTTTAGCGACCC
>NW_015639068.1:386-524 GCF_001515625.1 Sinocyclocheilus rhinocerous
TTTTCCTGCACAACTATATTTACATATCTGATGACTCAATATGTGCAATGCATATTTTTCCCTCAAGGTGGCACTTTTTGATACACAATAATGAACAAAATAAGTGAGGAATATTTAACAGCAGCGGTCACAGTGATG
>NW_015639069.1:0-502 GCF_001515625.1 Sinocyclocheilus rhinocerous
TACCCCTCTCTGAGAATGCTAAACCTAAGATTGCTTTTTCTACCCCTAATGGCCACTGTCAGTACCGGACCCTTCCCTTTGGCCTCCATGGGGCACCCGCCACGTTCCAGCTGATGATGGATATCCTGTTGCGGCCCCATCAGTCCTACGCCGCAGCCTATCTGGACGACGTCGTGATCCACTCCGAGGCATGGGACGACCACCTGGACCGGTTACGGAGGGTGCTCTCGGAGCTCCGGAGGGCTGGACTCACCGCCAACCCTCGCAAATGCCACCTTGCACTCTCCGAGGCGAAGTACCTGGGTTTCCAGGTGGGACGGGGTCTCATTCGGCCGCAGGAGAAGAAGGTGGAGGCGGTACGCTCCGCTCCGAGACCCGAAACCAAGACCCAGGTACGAGCCTTTTAAGGGTTGGTGGGGTATTATCGTCCCAGGTACGAGCCTTTTTAGGGTTGGCAGGATATTATCGCTGCTTCATCCCCAACTTCTCCTCTTTAGCCGCC
>NW_015639070.1:0-202 GCF_001515625.1 Sinocyclocheilus rhinocerous
CTTACTCACCGCTCGTCTCCCGTCCCTCTCTCCCGCTGCAGACTTTGCTGAACCACGCCCCCCTCGCCACAATCATATATAGCGAACATGTCTTTTTAGAAGACTTGGATGAAACCACTCAAAGCTTGAAATAATGATTGCCTTGAAAAAATGGATGGACAAAAAAAAAAAAAACACGAGATATTAAAATAACTATATGGCC
>NW_015639070.1:789-897 GCF_001515625.1 Sinocyclocheilus rhinocerous
TCAGTATTACATGACATTGTGGGTGTATATTAGCACAGTTTGTCGGTTTGTTGGGACGTCTGGCAGAGTGTTAGGACCCAGAAGCAGTGAAGCGTGATGTCAGACGTA
>NW_015639071.1:0-531 GCF_001515625.1 Sinocyclocheilus rhinocerous
TCGTTCATCAAGTGACAGCCCCATAAACTTAACCAATGCAGTCTGGGCCGGAAAGAGAATTGAAACAGGTGAACTACTTGACTAATTCCAGTACAGAACCTATAGGATGTTGCGCATGCGCGACTGAACGAATCACTCCCCGAGACGACTCATTCTTCCCGAGTCACATTAAAGATTCGTTCAAAATGAACGAATCGTTCAAGAACGACCCATCTCTGCTTATGACAGAACAGCTAATCACGATGATCTGGTCTTCGGAAAAGATAATTTTATTTGCTTACGTCAGAAACAGCGAATCTCTTTAAAAACTGGCTGTTGTTCTCACTACATTGCATTTGTTATATTTCGTAAAAGTTTTACCCGCCAACTGGCCGATTTTTACTCTCATTTGGATTATATTTCGAGTTTTACCCGCCAGCTGGCGATTGACACTGTTACATATACTCGCCAATGCCGATTTTTACTCGCATTTGGCACTTGGCGAGCGTTAGTTTTAGGCCCTGTATATATATATATATATATATATTTTTT
>NW_015639072.1:0-2519 GCF_001515625.1 Sinocyclocheilus rhinocerous
GCTAATCATTATTATTTTGTCTATAATATTCTGACCATTGGTGGCAGTCTCACACCTACACTTCATCATTTCATCGTTGTTGTGAACTTTATTCGTTGGGAAATGTCTCTTTTGACATTGAAGGTTGCAGACCCCTGGTTTTAGGGGATACGCGCGAGCAGCCAGCCACCCACTAACCCAACAGCTGGGTTACACAAAAACTACCCAACACTGGAAAAATAACCCAACATAATGACCCAACAGGCATAACTCAGCAATTTAGTTAAAAAATAACCCAGCGTTTTTTAGAGTGTAGTTATCATAAAATCAGACTATATTTAGATTAACATAGACATATTATGCTGCTGTAGTTATTTAGCTGTAGTAGTTGATGAAGACGAGTAGTGTTTGTTTTTGTATTGCTGATGTTTTATCCATGCAATGCATATTATGAGAAAATATGACAATATAATAGTATTGCCTTTCCATAGAGCAGTTTTATAGGCTTTTAGCATACATCCTGACTCATATAATCAGTTTCTATCAGCAAACACTCATAATAAAATGAGATGATCTGCTGATGATCTGCATGTCTTGTTGAATGAGTGTTGATCATCTGAGGCTCATCAATATTAAAGGGGTGCTAATATGCTTTTTCGCTTTATTTTTTAGAGTGTAGTTATCATAAAATCAGACTATATTTAGATTCGCATACATATTATGCTGCTGTAGTTATTTAGCTGTAGTAGTTGATGAAGATGAGTGTCATTAGTGTTTGTTTTTGTATTGCTGATGTTTTATCCATGCAATGCATATTATGAGAAAATATGACAATATAATAGTATTGCCTTTCCATATAGCAGTTTTATAGGCTTTTAGCATACATCCTGACTCATATAATCAGTTTCTATCAGCAAACACTCAGAATAAAGTGAGATGATCTGCTGATGATCTGCATGTCTTGTTGAATGAGTGTTGATCATCTGAGGCTCATCAATATTAAAGGGGTGCTAATATGCTTTTTCGCTTTTTCAATTTTAATTAGTCTCTAATGTTGCTGTTTGAGCATAAAAAAGATCTGCAAAGACTGAGTTTATTAAAGAGGACAGAGAGAAGATGAGAGATCCAGAACCCTGCAGAATCAAACACACTGAAGATACTGAAGAAGGTTGGTGTGTATTCTTCATTCATGATGCTGAAGAACATTAATGTGATCAAGATTCAAGCACTTCATCAGGGCCCGTATGTATAAAACTTATCAGAAATGCTCTTAAAGGGTTAAAATGAAAATTTTGTCATTAATCACTTACCCCCATGTCATTCCAAACCCGTGAAAGCTTTGTTCGTCCTCGAAACACAATTTAAGATATTTTAGATGAAAACTGGGAGGCTCGTGACTGTCCCATTGACTGCCAAGTAAATTACACTGTCAAGGTCCAGAAAAGTATGAAAGAAATTATCAGAATACTCCATCTGCCGTCAGTGGTTCAATCTGAATCTAATGAAGTAACGATAATACTTTTTGTACGCAAAGAAAATAAAAATAATGATTATATTCAATAATTCATCTCCTCTGTGTCTTCGCGTCACCATAGCACCATTTTGGAGAATATCCGCAGGACGCACTAAGTACACTCTTCTGTGTCAGCCGCGCTACAAGGATACGTTTTCTATGTGTGTTTACGCTTTGATTTGAACAAAAACAGTGCATCCTCGTGGCGAGGCTGACACAGGCTTGGCCAAAATCACACAGTGTGGACCACAAAACTGCTTAAGTCTTAAGTAGCACACCTAGTTTCTGCTATTATATTAGTGCTGACATCTTTCATTTCAGGCCTCATAGAAGAGAACGAGGAGAGTGAAGAACTGAGTGAAGAGGAGGAGGAACATCATGACAAACCTGGAGAAAAACCTTTGAGTCGCTCAAAGACTAAAAATACATTTTTAAAGAAACGAAGAGGCAAGAAATCTTTCACCTGCACTCAGTGTGGAAAGAGTTTGACAACTAAATGTATTCTTAAGTTTCACATGAGAGTTCATACTGGAGAGAAACCGTTCACCTGTGATCAGTGCGGGAAGAGCTTCACACAGAAAGGACAACTTAAATGGCACATCAGGATTCACACTGGAGAGAAACCATACAAATGTCATGAATGTGGAAAGAGATTTTGTTGTAAATCCCATCTTGAACGTCACGTGAGAGTTCATACTGGAGAGAAGCCGTTCACATGTGATCAGTGCGGGAAGAGCTTCCCAAATAAACAAAGTCTGGAGCTTCACATGAGGATCCACACCGGAGATAAACCGTTCATGTGCAATCAGTGTGAAAAGAGATTCTCAAACAAACAATGTCTTGAGATTCACATGAGAGTTCACACTGGAGAAAGACCACACACATGTGATCAGTGCGGGAAGAGCTTCACACAGAAAGCACATCTTAAAGGACACATGAAAATGCACTTGGGAGAAAAGCCGTATGCGTGTGAACAGTGTGAAAAATGTTTCTCAAACAAACAATGTCTTAATATTCACATGAGGAT
>NW_015639073.1:0-854 GCF_001515625.1 Sinocyclocheilus rhinocerous
CGATACCGATATTAGGGAGTAAAAAAATGCCGATATCGATATATCGGCCAATATTCTTGGTGTATATTATAGTACAGTACCAGTCAAAAGTTTGGACACTTTCCCATTCGTGTGTCCAAACATTTGACTGGTACTATATATAGAATACAGTATATACATAAACAGAAAATATATACATAATGATCACTCAAATGTGGTGATCTCAAATGTTTGCAATGATCACTCAAATGTGGTGATCAAACACTTATAATGACGTGACAAAGATATGTAATGGAGGCAGGGCATTTAACAATTTAACAATAAACTTTATTATCCAAAATGAGTCTGACATCAGTGCACTGAACAGTAAAGTTGAAGTTTATTCAACTTTAATTCAATTCAATTCCATTCAACTTTATTCCGTTGAAGTTTATTTCACTTCGGAACATTCATTCACGGATTTGCGCTACTGTCTTCACACACAGACAGAACTTACTAGAGAAGTGTGAAGGGTGATATAATATACCTCTGTAAATAAATACAATATGAATTCACGTCTCATGCACTTTAATGCCCTTTGAATGTAACGTGTAAGCTTCCCTTGGAACTGGAATCATGGCGGAATATCATGTGAAGTCCACTTCGCAGGGCACTTACGGTCGAATAAGACAACGCTTGAATGCTGCTGCCTGAACAAGAGACCTCCTTACTGAAGTGAAAGTGTTGACTGGTGTCGCTATCTCGCGAACGCGTCGGCGGATCTCCACCAAATTCGGGGGATCCCTTCAGCTTGAGGAGCCCTCTCGAACACCACACTCCGCGCGTCGGTAGGCTATCGACGCAGGGGTGGTCTCATTCGAAAGCGGGCCTCTAGA
>NW_015639074.1:0-241 GCF_001515625.1 Sinocyclocheilus rhinocerous
GGTTCACAGAAGCATGTAGTCTCTGTTACCCTTAATGGAAGAAGCATTATGTTTAATTAAAACAACCAGGACTCTTCCTAGAGCTGGCCTCCTGGCCTAACTGAGCAATTGATGGAGAAGGGCTTTGGTTTGAGTGGTGACCAAGAACCTGATGGTCACTCTAGTTGAGCTCCATAATCATATGTGGAGATAGGAGAAATCTACAGAAGGACAAACATCACTGCAACACTCCACCGATCTG
>NW_015639074.1:643-818 GCF_001515625.1 Sinocyclocheilus rhinocerous
CAGGACAATGACCCTAAGCACACAGCAAGAGTGGCTTATAGACAACTCTGTGAATGTCCCTGAGTGGCCCAGCCACGGCCTGGGATTGAACCCAGTCAAATATTTCTGGAGAAACCTGAAAATGTATGTCCGCCCCCATCCAACCTGACAGAGCTTGAGAGGTGAAAAGATGAGG
>NW_015639075.1:0-487 GCF_001515625.1 Sinocyclocheilus rhinocerous
TGTGCGATTTGACATTATCGAGTATTTTGCAAAAAACTTTCAAAAAACCCCTACAGAGCGCATGCATACATTACGTGAAGCGCATTTAGAGTGCGTTCTTTCACTGCATGATTCAGTCTATTAAAATACATTTAGAATGATCACAAATTCAAAACATGATGGCAGAAAATGTATATATTTATACCACTTCAAATAGCCTAGTTAATCAATTTCACACAAAGAGTGCCGTTTTTTTCTCCAAAAATGAAAATGGTTACAAATGTGATATAGATTTTTTACATAAGTTCAATAAACAAGAAGATAATTAAGAGAGTTACGTTTTAGACACCATATTGCCTGTTTTTCGCTATTTCGACAACAAAAAATAATTCCAAACACAACCACAGCACTGTTCTGTGTCTCTGAGCAACATGACGGTGATTCGTTCCTGAATGAATCAACCGTTTAAATGATTCGGTTCAGTCGCAATGACTCACTTATTAACAGT
>NW_015639075.1:525-721 GCF_001515625.1 Sinocyclocheilus rhinocerous
ATAGTGACTTGCTGCCACCTACTGGCGGTTTTAATTTCACATTTAGAGTATGTTTTATTATTTAAATAATTTTAAATATCAGTATTCAAAAGATAATGGACACTTTTAAGAATTTTTTTTTATACATTTTATAATTTTTAATTATAAAAAAGCTTTATAAAGATAAAAATGCCCATAAAATGTAAAAATCAGTTTA
>NW_015639076.1:0-488 GCF_001515625.1 Sinocyclocheilus rhinocerous
TGTAGGCCGCACCACGTGCGTCACACACTGCATGAATCATTAAATCAGATTTTCTCCCATAACACTCTACGTACAATACACATTCAACTAAATCTCTTTTCTTTTATAAAACAGAACTAATTAAACAACATACCTGTAACAAGGAGAAATAATCAGTGGATCAACAGGCGACAGCTTCTCCCTCTCTGGCACACTAAACATATGATGCTAATTAGTTAGCGTCACAATGTACACCGTTTAAGTTAAATAACACCGTAAAATATACATTTACATTATAACTAGCACAATCGAGTGCTAGTATAAAGTAATTACATTCATCCAGCGATAAATATGCATTTTAGACAAAAAACATCGCCATACCAGAGTCATTCACGGGGAGAACATAGTACATGTGCTCATTAGCCTCGCACACAGGTAGACTGAGGCTATCACATGTCGCATGCGGGGAAACCCCGGATGTGTTCCACTGATATCATTCCCTCCCCAGA
>NW_015639077.1:0-531 GCF_001515625.1 Sinocyclocheilus rhinocerous
GTCGGTCTTAGTACACGATGTAACTACAGGAGAGTCAAGTTTTAACTAGGAAAAATATAGAAACTCATTTTTGAGCGAGATGCTAACGGTCTAATCAGATTCAATGATCTGTGCTAAGCTACAGCTAAAAGTGCTACGCCAGACCCGGAGATCGGCTGAATGGATTCGAAAACGGTAAAACTAAACTGTTTAACTCTAGGGGAGTTGGAAAATGAGCCTATTTTCAAAAATAGTGGAGTGTTCCTTTAAAAGTATTCAAAATATTTTTGTTAATTGAAATAAAAATAAAACATTTATATTTATATATATATATATATATAAATATATATATATGTGTGTAATACAGACGAGGGACAACTTTGAAACTGTCTGGAGTGTGTTCGTTTAAAACTGGACCAGTGAATGTGGTTAGTGCGTACTGGAAACAGCTGGAATGGCGCTTGAGATGATCGAGTCTGTGTTTGCAGCGCTCATGACAGGAATATATGTCGAAAATACAAGAAAACTAATCGAAGCGAAGAGGAGAGAGAT
>NW_015639078.1:0-650 GCF_001515625.1 Sinocyclocheilus rhinocerous
TGGGTTATGTATGTACTATGTGTTTGAATGGCTAAAGGTTGTATATGGTAATTATGCCTGGGCTTACCCATAGAGTGGTACGTTCCCGAAGACGGGGTTTAGAATGTAAAATGCCACGAGAGATGTGCTCTGGGCTCAAGTGTGGCGTGCTCGTGCTCATGTTTGATTCACAATGGCAGTGATCAGACTTTTTAAGATTGGATATCGTAATATAGATATTTGTAATATGTCTGCCTTTATTCTGGGGACCTTTGTCACTGACTGCACAATAAATGCACCTGTAATGGGACTTTAGTTGACTGGTTACTTTTTACCCCGGCCGCAAAGGCTATTCCGGACAATATCCAACTTTTAAAATGACTAAATTTATATGTTTTCCATTTGAGCTCTGTGTGAAACTATATATAAATAATCAAATTCAGTTGATTCCTTTGCATAGTCATATATTTTCTTTCTGCTGCCAAACTTTTGAAGAAGTGTTTATTCCTGGCTTGTAAATGCATTTAAATTTATTACATTTTTAATAATGACATCTCTTAATCCTCAGCAGAAAAGTGAATTGCGCTGACTCTCATGAGAAGTGAAATGACGTTTTGCTGATGCTCCCCTGTGATTGGCTGTTTGCTGCACGTGTCACACTTTCAGGTGCA
>NW_015639079.1:0-104 GCF_001515625.1 Sinocyclocheilus rhinocerous
GACAGGCGGCAGCATGTTTAGTAGCTACTGTCCCTTTAAGAGCTTTTTAAGACCCTTTAACGCGTTTCTCTCTCAACTGTTTACTTTCATTTCAGACATAACCA
>NW_015639079.1:629-1508 GCF_001515625.1 Sinocyclocheilus rhinocerous
ACAACGAAATCACTTCACACTATTAAGCGGCTGTGTTATGAACATGCAAAACTGTATCGCACGCGTGCTACAGTGGTAAATTTATTCATCGCACAGACCAGTTTTTTCGTAGCACGTGCGACATACACTGTACAGCCCTGCTAATCATACAGTTAACTCGTAGGCTCATGTCATAGATGGTTATTTACATACATGATATTATCATTTAGTGTCTTTTATTTATTTTATTGTTTAAAATCCATATGGTCTAATCAGAGGTGTAGTGAGGGTGCCATTAATTTCTTGTTTGGACTGGATAGAAACTCGGATAGAAATATAAATGTAACTGTAATATAAAATAGTCTATCCATCATAATAATGTGTTGATGAATTTTACTTTAAAATGTACAAAAGTTTCTTCTGGGGTTTCTTTGTCAGGAAGACTCGTGTAGATATACACAGAGACACTGAAGATTTTAAATAATAAAACCTGAAACCCTGCTTGACATACTTGAGTTTGTCCAGTTTGCAGTTTGGATCCTCCAGTTTTTCAGAGAGCAGCTTGACTCCTGAATCTCCTGGATGATTGTAGCTCAGATCCAGCTCTTTCAGATGTGAGGGGTTGGAATTCAGCGCTGAAGACACATAACCACAGCCTTCCTCTGTCACCATACAGCCAGACAACCTACAAAAACACAGCAACAGTCCACATCA
The DNA here is from genome assembly GCF_001515625.1 of Sinocyclocheilus rhinocerous. Taxonomy (NCBI): domain Eukaryota; kingdom Metazoa; phylum Chordata; class Actinopteri; order Cypriniformes; family Cyprinidae; genus Sinocyclocheilus; species Sinocyclocheilus rhinocerous. Next base: position 1,323 of record NW_015639079.1, read on the forward strand.
CATTATTTTGTTCATTGCGTTCATCGTATTATATGTTGTATCGTATTATATGTTGTATTATGTTGTAACAACTGTTCACAAACAAAGATCATTTTGCATTCATTTAACATCATCAGGAAGTGATGATCAGGAAGTGAAATATTCCTCCAAATCATTGGACATTATACATCTTGCATTTAAATGCAA
>NW_015639080.1:0-259 GCF_001515625.1 Sinocyclocheilus rhinocerous
TTATTTTTGGGGTATTTTGAAATAAGTAGAACAAAATCATGTGAAGAACTTTTAAATGACAGCTTAATACTAGCTTATATGAGCTATTATTAAGCTGTCATTTAAACGTTTGTTTTGCTCTCCAAGTCTGCAGTTATTTGGTCAGAAATACTGTACAATTCGTAATATTGTGAAATATTATTACCTTTTCAAATAACTTTTTTATTTGAATATATTTTAAAATGTAATTTATTCCTGTGATGCAAAGCTGAATTTTCAG
>NW_015639080.1:706-863 GCF_001515625.1 Sinocyclocheilus rhinocerous
CTGGTAACCCAACAGTTGCTGGGCCCCCATGACTTCCATAGTATGAAAAAAAAAATACACTACATGCAAAATAACAATCTTCGATTAGTAAAAATGTAAACTAAAGAAAGCAAGAGAGGGGCTATTCTAAAAAAAAATGAAGAGAGAGGGGAAAACA
>NW_015639081.1:0-479 GCF_001515625.1 Sinocyclocheilus rhinocerous
TGCGCATAAGCGCTTTGTGTCGCTTTGTAGTGGAGCCATACCCTTTTGTATTATAATTTAGCGCAATGAAAGATCTTTCATTGAAGAAGGAAGTCTTTTTTTTTTATATCTGTCATATGTTGCTGCCTTCATTACTGTGCTATGCATTTAAAAGAAATGTCTTTTAATTTTATAGTATATATTATATATATATGTGTTTTGGCTACTTTTTCATAAATGTATTTTACAACAATACAAAAAGCAATGTGTAACATTTTATCAGATTTAGTCCTACACTTATTTGTTCCTCACTAAATAATGTTGTTTCACTAAATTTTTTGTTTAATGTTTTTATGAAATTACTGTGCACCCATGATTTTTCTACAATAACTTTTGCTGCTGAATTATCCACTAACCTAGTTTATAATAGTTTTTTTGTCATAGATTATGATTAAATATTTTTTCATTTGTTATTTTTCATTAAAATTAAGTTGTCTATA
>NW_015639082.1:0-1005 GCF_001515625.1 Sinocyclocheilus rhinocerous
AGTTATATTCAAGAATAATTAATTTTACATTGCTTGTAAAAAAAAACTATAAAACTAACTGTACGGGTTGCATTGAATAAAACACTTCAAATGTTTAGACACACATACCTTTCTTCAGCCGAATCACAACAGATGCAGGAGCGCGGCGCGGCCTGATGACGTCACACCGTCAAACCAAAATAAAAGTCCCGTTTGTAAGATATATTAGAGGAAAAACCACTAGAATCAGAATCAGAAAGAGCTTTGTTGCCAGGTATGTTTACACATACGAGGAATCTGTTTTAGTGACAGAAGCTCCACAGCACAAACAGAATGACAGAACAGTACAAAAAAATATTTAAAAAAAATACACAATATACAAATTAGACAATAGATGGTGTTTGTGTGTGCAGGTGTGTTATGTACAAATGCAAGGAAATGTAAAAAGAGGTATGTAATACCTGAAATAAATCAATGTATAAATAGTGTCGTGTATTACACGTTTATTGCCAAGTTAACTGTTCATGAGATGGATTGCCTGAGGAAGAAACTGTTCTCATGCCTGGCCGTTCTGGTGCGCAGTGCTCAGAGTGATTTTACCAGCTCTTTTACTCTCTCTGGATGAGTACAGATCTTGAAGAGTGGGGAGGGCTGTGCCAGTGATTCGTTCAGCAGTCTGGATTTGGTAGCTGAGCTGAACCAGACAGTTATAGAAGTGCAGAGGATGGATTCAATGATGGCAGAGTAGAACTGTTTCAGCAGCTCCTGTGGCAGGTTAAAGTCCCCATGAAATCAAAATTAAAGTTTTTTGGGTGTTAGTATCAATATGTTAGTCTTAAGGTTATCGATAAGGCAGTGTGCTCCAAAACAGTGACAAAATTCGCATTTAGAAGATATAAGCATTCAAAGCTACCCCGTCACCATAGCTGATAATAATTTAGACTCCACCCATATGTGACATCATTTACCAGAAATGACATAATTCAGGTCTCTTTAATAGTGGTGCAGAAAAAGGTAAGTAGTGTC
>NW_015639083.1:0-146 GCF_001515625.1 Sinocyclocheilus rhinocerous
AATAGAAAAATAAATTAACTACATGCCAAAACTTCAGAACTCAAACATTCCAGATTTTTTAGATTTTTTCCCAAATTCATTGGGGTGGTCGACCGATATTGGTTTTTTGACAGCCGATGCCGATATCTTGGAAAGCAGGGTGGCCG
>NW_015639083.1:427-555 GCF_001515625.1 Sinocyclocheilus rhinocerous
ATATTTTTTCAAATAAAGCCAAGGTAACACTCACATTACATACAGCACACAATGAAAATTACAATAATATGACACTGGGCAAAAGCATGAAGCACAGCATAATTTGAAATCATGAGTTTAAAGTTAGT
>NW_015639084.1:0-256 GCF_001515625.1 Sinocyclocheilus rhinocerous
GGGTTAGTTCACCGCAAAAAGAAAATTAGCCCATGTTTTACTCACAGTCAAGGCATCCTAGCAGTATATGACGTTCTTCCTTCAGATGAATCCAGTCAGAGTTATATTAAAAAATGTTTTTGATCTTTCAAGCTTTAGAATGGCTCTCAGCGGGTGTTGCAGGTCATCGGTTGCAGGTCATCAAACGTGCCTCACACGGCTCCGGGGGGTGAACGAAGGCCTTCTGTAGCGAATCCATGCATTGTTGTAATAAAAA
>NW_015639084.1:637-1360 GCF_001515625.1 Sinocyclocheilus rhinocerous
AGTCTTATATATAATAACGTGTTAAATAGATATGCTCCACAAAACTTTGTAATTTAATTTATAATGTATCTTGGATAAATTATAAATAGATAGTTATAAAGGAATAATAATTATAATAGGATAGAGTTATAAAGAACCTTTGACATCTGAGGAACCTTTCTATTTCACAAAGGGTTCTTTGTGGCGAAAGAAGGTTCTTCAGATTATAAAAAGGTAAGAAAGAGCTAGTTCTTTAACCCATGTGCGACCTTTTGGACATTTTTGTCCTTTTCAGTTGTTTTTTTTTGTGATCATTTTGCCTGTGTTATAGCCAACTGCATACATTTTGGCACAGATGTGTATTTTTATTGGAATTTTACTATTTCACTTCAATTTCCTTTAATAAATCTGTTTTGCACTAGGTACAAAAAATGGTTTCTCTCAGGACCTTAAGGACAAAAATGACCCCATTGAAACCCATTAAAACTGCTATTTTTATTTATTTTTTTTGCTATTTTTTACCAGATGGTGCCATTTTTTCAGGTTTGGCCTGTAAAGCAAATACTTGCTTTATTCCTGTTTTCTGCTTCTGCATATTATAGAGCCAATTGGATAAATAATGCAGCTATTATTGTGTGGGTGTGTTGGTATGGATGTCAGAGTGTGGTTTATGTGTCATAAAAAAAATTGTGTGTGTGCGCGTGTGTGTTCTTGTAAAATTTGAGAGAGAAAAACTCTACTGCA
>NW_015639085.1:0-5671 GCF_001515625.1 Sinocyclocheilus rhinocerous
GTTAGTTAGTTTTAGATAGTTATTCTCTATTCTTTAATTCACTTGTATTTCCGTTTTACTTTTAGTTTTAATTTTAGTACATCAAGTTAAACGTGATGAAAATGACAAATGTTTTATGGAAACCAGCTTTAATATGTCTTTTGTATTACATTGCATTGTATTGTATTTTATGCAACTAATGTTTATTTTAGTTTGAGTATAATAGTGCTTTTATGGTTTTAGTTTTAGTATTCTCTGACATTACTCTGATGTAACTCTGACATACATGCTATTATTATTATTATTATTATTATTATTAAAATAATATTAATAATAATAATAATAATAATAATAATAATAATTATTATTATTATTATTATTATTATTATTATTATTATTATTATTACATGTTTTTTTATATTTATGCTGTTTCTTTTGCAAGTATCATACTTGCTAAGTGGCCCATTAAGTCATTGACTTACTGGGCAGCAAGGTTTGCTCACAGCATAAATCATGCAAAACTGTTTTCAGCATAAAAAGAAATCCAGCGTCTGTGATAGCATGAGAGAAGGCTTTGGCTCAAATCTGAGCTGTCAGAATGGCAATGACTACATTTAAGGGATGTTGTTTACTTATTAAGTGTCATTGATTTGCTAGTCACAATCACATACTGCAGGCTATTTGGATTACATTCACTTCATTTATTCTGTCTCTCTCCATCTCCATTCAAGGATTTGTTGTGACCTTGCTCTTTGTATGCATGTCACTTTTCAGAATGAACGTACGGAACAGACATCGATCTTCAATCTGCAGAACAACGTCCAGAATTGTCATTCAAATACAGAAGTGAGTTAACTTGCAGTAATGAGCATTTAAAGCTTAACTGTAAGAATATTCTACACAGTACACAGATCACTCGTGTTATGCAGAACCCTTGGAACACTACTACTAATTAGAATTAGAAAAAAAAAAAAAAATCCAACCAACCAACAAATAAACAAACATTTATTTTTGTTTATTTTTTTAGAAATCACTTGCATTTGTAACAACCCCCACAAAGTTGTTATTTGACTAGTGTGTATTTATTTATGTATTTATTTATTTATTTATTTTTATATTTATTTTCTTTCTTTGAAAATATTTTTAGTCAGAAAATATACTCCACAGCAGTGCTTATCATCGAGCAGGCAAAACAAACTTCCAATGGGACATCAAGATGAATTATATTTGTTTGTTTGTTTGTAAATAGCTTTTTATCAGAAAATATAATCATTAGCAGTGCTTATCATGCAGGGGGGCAAACAAACTTGGGACAATGGGATATCAAGATGAAATTAAATAATTAATTTGTTCCTTCCTTCCTTACTAAATCAGGGTGTCCACTCTCTGGAGCTGGATTTGTCATCTAAATTATAAAATGTTACATCTCCATGGGATTTTTTATAATCAATATACTTCTAAAATATTTTATCAGGTACAAATTGGTTGCGAACCACTGCTCTATAATAATAATAACCCACCCACCAAAAAAGAAAAGGTCTAGCGCAGAAATCCATATGCTATCTGTCACTCAATAGTTTTCTTGACTAAAAGAGAGTGAAGGATATTAAGTAAAGCTTAAGGGAGGTTGTGAATCACGTTCCTCCAACCTCAGCCTCTCTCTGAGCTGCAGGATCTCTGCTGGATCTCCACTTGAGATGAAGGCTTTGGTATTGTGCCTCGTCCCATCTCAAGGTTTTATGTGAGGAGTTACGGTGTCTCTAACATATATTCTCATCCATTTACCAGCTTAGCTATCAATCTAACAAACCAGGATCTACAGAAACAGCAAAATGCACACAGAATGTAAATGTGTTTGTCATTCAGATCAGTTAAACCTGCATCGCAGCTGCTGAGTAGTGTTTTTGTGCTACTAACAGCACCAAATGGAACTGCAAAAAGAATAGGTTCCAAACAGGTAAGTGTGAACACTTCCCCAAACTCTTACATTATTCAGACAAACAAGTATTTCATGTCTCAGACTCACATTATTGGTTGAGGCTGACAGAGGGCTATGGTCAGTTTTTCTTGCCATTTCACACACACAGAGTCTACAGAAACACAGCAGTACAACACAACCATAGCATGACCCATGTGAATAGAAATGCCCTGTCAAGCAGTCAGACACTCGCATGCATGTTTACAGTATTTCTTTATGGAGGCACATAACAGAAATGTAAATAAATAGTTATGCATTAGCTATACAATATATCATTATAAAATCTAAATATGTAGTGATACATTTTAAATATAAACTGTGGTCATAAATTTTTATTTTGTATAATACTACTACTACTACTACTACTAATAATAATAATAATATAAAAAATACTTATAAGTTAAAGTATAAGGTACCAGATGGACATTTTTTTATTTATTTATTTATTTATTTATCAATCTATCTATTTATCTATTTGTTTGCTCGTTCATTTTAGCTTTTTTTTAGGGGGCTGAGCAAACGCCTTGTGGGACCTCAATATAAATTAAATTATTAACTTTTTTAAATTATTATTATTATTATTATTATTATTATTATTTTGTTATTTGAATCAGGGTTCTCACTCTCTAGAGGTGGAATAGTCATATAAATATTAAGTTGTATTTAGTATTTTTTGTTTTAATTGAAATAATGGTTACGCTAATCAATAATCAATTTATTCAAAAACATACATTTTCTGAGCTATAGTAGCTATTTCTTGCAACTTAAGCTCATTGGAAAAGAATTGTGCCTCTACCTACTGTACATTTTTGCAAAATGTGAAGTGAAACGTAAGTCACAATAAAAGAGTTCAAAGACATGGCTAGGTTGATTTAGCAAGCACCTTTTTTAATCCCACGTTTGCTTTTGTTAACACTGTCTGTTAGGTTTAGTGTAGATGGTGCGCTATTTTCAAATGCGATAGATGACCTTATAGCATCATTCACCGGACATTTAATTTCCAAACTGCCGCAAGACGTGCAACAGCCAACGTGAACAAAACATTTCCAGATTCACATTCTGTCACGCTACACTGCTTCCTGCTAGATAGAAAACTGTGAAAGCTACACTCTAATGAAAACATATGAGCTGCTGACGACTACTAGCGACACTACTTTTAGCAACTAGCATTAAAAGCCTGTTTACTCATCAAATTTGATTAGCCTCTCCTTGTGATCCTCTTGCCCTAAACAACCCTTCCCTCACAACACCATGTCTCCATCTTCAGTCTCCCAACTTTAGATTACATTCTTTAGTAGCTAATTTATTCTGTCAGCTGGTGATAGCGACATGCAATCTGATAGCGGCTAATTAGCATGCTAATTCATGGGACTGTATTGATGAAGGGATTGAGTTGGTTTGTGGCACTATCACCTGTTCAATACACCTGCCAGAAAGACACACTAGCTGGGAGTTCGGCGTCCTCGCTTCTCTTCACATTGTCAGCCAGTTTTCACACCAATCAATTCAACATGTCAGTCACAGCACAGGGAGTCATTTCATTTTGTTGTTTGGGTTTTTTAGCTTCTGAATAGTATATTTTAAGCTTAATTTTTATTCATATGTGGCGAGCATGACACACTCTCCACTGAAGCACTTCAACCTCTGTCGTAGCTGATTATTGTGTCCAGACTTGTGAAGAAATATATACGCAGTAGCCTGCAATGCTGCCTTCTATGGAAGCCCATTTTGCATTTTTTTAAACAAAAAGTTAATTGCAACTTTTTATCTTACAAATCTTACGTTTATTTTCTCGCAATTGTGAGTTTACATCTCGCAATTCTGACTTTTTTTCCTCAAAATTACGATATAAACTCGCAATTGTGAGTTATAAAGTCAGAATTGTATGAAATAAACTTGCAATTGCTAGTTATAAAGTCAGAATTGCATAATATAAACTCACAATTGCGAGTCAGAATTGCATAATATAAACTCACAATTGCAAGTTATAAAGTCAGAATTGCATAATATAAACTCACAATTGCGAGTTATAAAGTCAGAATTGCATAATATAAACTCACAATTGCAAGTTATAAAGTCAGAATTGCATAATATAAACTCACAATTGCGAGTTATAAAGTTAGAATTGCATTTGTGACTTTTTCTCGCAATTCTGACTATTTTTCTCACAATTGCTAAGTTAATATCTCACAATTCTGACTTTCTCAGAACTGTGAGATGTAAACTATAAAGTCTATAAAGTCTAAAGACGAGTTATAAAGTCTAATTCTAAGGAACAAAAATTGTGTTTATTTGTTGTTAATTCTGACTTTATAACTCACAATTGTGTGCTATTAAGTCAGAATTGTAAGTTATAAACTTGCAATTTTGATAAAAAGTTAGAAATGCTAATTTATATCTCACAATTCTGACTTTATCTCTCAGAATTGTGAGTTTATATAACACAATTCTGACTTAATAACAAGCAATTGCGACTTTATAATCCACAAATGCAAGTTTATATATCGCAGATACTACTGAAAAAAAAAAAATCCGAATTGTGATTTTTTTTTTTTCAGCAGTAAAAAGCTTCCTTAGCCGTCCACTGCAAAACAACAACCTCTTTTATTCATCTAACAAAACTTGTGGAGTCAATCAATGATACTGACGCTCATCTTTGATGCTCTGAAAACAGCATAGTAAAAAACAGAACAAAAAGAGAGACTCACACAACACAAACAAAGGAAAAAAAAAAGTCAGGTGTTGAAAATTAATCAAAACAGCAATACACACATGGGATGGATGCCCAGAACAAAGCAGAAATCTTTAGTCAGGGATTGAACAAAATAAAAGGCCAGCGGTGCCCTTGGCGAGGGTGGAGCTTTGCATCGCATCCCCGCTGTGAAATCATCAGCCAGGGTTGTTCCGGACTGGCCTTGGGCAGGAAGAGAAGCCGCTATTTCTGCTAAAGCAAAACCAGAGGGGGTGGTAGGGGAGTTAATTGGCATCGGCCGATGCCCAGATTAACATGCCTGGCTCTGGGGTGGCGGCCAGGGTGGGCAGGATGATGCTGACAGGCACCACGCTGGCACTAAAGGCATGTCAGGGCAGGTGCCGGAAACGGTTAGGCCTGGGAAGAGATTTCACTCAGCGGGGATGAGGCTTCTGCGAGGAGGAGTGGGGGAATGACACACCGGCTGACACCCATTATGAGTTCTCTGTGCTCGCCGTGCTCCCATCAAAATATAACATTTAATTTAATTAGTCTTAATTCATGACTGTTCATCTGGACATCAAACTGTACATTAAAGGGGTCATATGATGCTATTTTAAAGATCATTATTTTGTGTATTTGGTGTAACAGAATATGTTGACATGCTTTAATGTTCAAAAAACACATTATTTTTCAAATACTGTACATTATTGTAGGTCATCTATGCCCCGCCTCTCTCAAACGCGTCGTTTTCAACAAAGCCCCCTCCTTTGACAAGCACAGTCTGCTCTGATTGGCCAGCTGACCCAGTGCATTGTGATTGGCTGAACACCACAAGCATGCGTCGGAAATGTAACGCCCCTTACAATAATCGCAGCTTCAGCTTTCAAAGTAAATATCAAGACAGTGTAGCGTCTGGCCCAATCAGACACACAATATATATTTTGTTAGTTATATTTAACTAACACTCTGTAACACCCCTCAGTTAACAAGCCATATGAGGGCCTATGGACCCTTCCCCC
>NW_015639085.1:6603-13578 GCF_001515625.1 Sinocyclocheilus rhinocerous
GCCCTAAACATTGCAGTTAACAGCAGCGACATTCAAAACGTACGTTAGGACTGCGTTTACTGAAAAAATGCCGGCTAACGTTAACATTAGTGCCCTTCTTTGACGTTAACATTATACTATAAGCAGTGACGCTAAAATAGCATTCAAAAGCACTAAGGAAATGCAGCGCTTTACAGCGCTGTGTAAAAACAGCGTTTCCCAAAAATGAAAACATTCCTTTATCATGATATTCTTACAACACTCAAAAAGCAAATAAGAAATGTTCACAGTTGTTTTGATTTACTTACAAGTTGTTCCATTAAGTTTGCTCCGGTCGCTTGCGAGTCTCCGCCATGTTGAATGGATTCTTCTGAACGTCGGTTAGAGCAACGAGGTGACGTCACTTTACGTCACTCAGTAAACTTAAAAATAATAATTTAAATAGAAGAGTTTACTCAAAACTGTTGAGCCACACAAAAATAAAACTAAATTCCTCGTTCAGAAAATGCAATTGTTATAAGTTGCATCAACGATTTAACAGACTTTAATTGCAGTGTTCTTAATCTTTATAAGTTAGTAGTACTGTTCGGGTTTACAGTGTGGGGGCGTGTTAGAACGAGCCGTTTTAGGTAGGCGTGGTTGACTCTTAACTTTTATAAAGAATATCTCTTTGGATTTGAGACTTTAGTCTTTGCAACTTTACAGATCTTCTTTATGCACCAAGAGCTTGTAACACTCCAAAGAGAAAGGAAAACTTGAAATCGCATCATATGACCCCTGTAAAAAAAATTAAAAAACGTATCATAGAATAACCAACTCGTCCCCTTCTATCTGCATTCCGAGTAGTTTTGAGATCTTGAGCTTCTCCATTCGACTGTGTAGATAGTAGGGCTGCCCTCGACTAAGGATTTTTCTGGTCGACTAGTAGTCATTCATTTTAAGCATTAGTTGACTAATCGCACGTTTATTAATAATAAACCATTTAAATCACTATAATGAGCCTTTAATTGCCTATATAGCCTAATAAGTGCTCAAGTACACGCAAAAAGCTTGCCACAGCACACCGGCAGAAGTAATGATTATGAATGTGTCAGGGAAAAACAGTAAGGAGGCTGCATTAACATTTTAATAATTTGATAAACTAGTGCTTTCGGTTTAAGAGATGAAGTATGTGACATTGAAACTGACTCGTCATCTCTGCAGTAGTGGACGCACCTGTATGCGTGTTTCATATGGATTACATAATCTGAGAATATTTGTTTTCCATTTGAATTGGTTCATTTAAAAGTAGACATTTCACTCTCTATAGATATATTTTTAATGTCTGTAAGGCAAAGATATACACGGAGTTTCGCGCTCAAGTTCATAGACCGAGACGGCAGAAAGCGCAACCTGTTTGCTTTCAACATTTTACAAAAGCACGTTTTGTTGTTATTGTGAGTGCACACAAATAAATGTAGAGTCTTTACAGATTTGAAAGATGTATTACTGTATCCGTATGAGCAAAAATTACGAAATAGTTTAAGAGCAAGTGACGCACCGGTGCCATCTGTCCTGCAGTGAGCGCGCTATACACTCCACACAGACACTTGAATAGCGCACATTTCTCTAGGTTAACATTAGATTGAGCGGCCATGTAAAGTTAATAATACTTACATATTTCAGATGATAAGCCATATTTGAGGTCGATGAATGATAGGCATGAGCGTTTGGATGTCCTGTCTGATGTATTACCATAGACTAGCCGTTAACAATATCTGTCCGTCACAGACTGCGTGACTTCGCCTGTGGATTTTTGCGACTCAGCAACTAATACAATTTTGGTCGACCAAGCCTCTTCTGGCTTTTGGCCTTTAGGCGATTAGTCGAATATTAGGGGGAAGCCCTAGTAGATAGAACATTTTTGTTTTTTAAATAAAAAAGTCCCAAAATGTACACAACATTACAAAATCTATCACATAATGTAAATAAGTTCTCACAGAATAAGAATATGTGAATAACTACATTTTGACAAAAATGTCAGATAGAACCTTATAATTATAAGGGGACGAACTGTTTTATGGATGTATGTAGGAATCATACGATAGATAGATAGATAGATAGATAGATAGATAGATAGATCTTTCAAGCATCAAAACAATAAAAGTTTAGCACAGCTTTATTTTTTTTCTGTACATTAGCATGTGTCCCGTTTAATTGATTGATTGATTGATTCATTTATTTTTTATTTATTTATGAGTAAAAATAATGACCATCATACATTTTAACCATGCTTTACCCATTTGCTTTACCCATTAGGCTTTACCCATTAGGCTTTACCCATGTGTGACCCTGGACCACAAAACCAGTCTTAAGTCGCTGGGGTATATTTGTAGCAACCAAAAATACAATGTATGGGTCAAAATTTTTTATTTTTTTTTGTGCCAAAAATCATTAGGATATTAAGTAAAGATCATGTTCCATGAAGATATTTTGTAAATGTCCTACTGTAAATATATTAAAACTTAATTTTTGATTAGTAATATGCATTGCTAAGAACTTCATTTGGACAACTTTAAAGGCAATTTTCTCAATATTTTGATTGTTTTGCACCCTCAGATTCAGATTTTCAAATAGTTGTATCTCGGCCAAATATTGTCCTATCCTAACAAACCACCCACCAATGGAAAGCCTATTTATTCAGCTTTCAAATGATGTATAAATCTCAATTTCGAAAAATTGACCCTTATGACTGGTTTTGTGGTCCAGGGTCACATTTGTCAGCATTAAGAATTTAATCATTTGAAATATAATACAATTTAGCATGATCACTTATTATTTACCACAGGGGTATTCTTCTCTCCCAGTATAAGATTAGTGGTCAACTAATATGAGTTATTCACTGACTAATTCGAAAACTAGGCCTATTATATCCCCAAACCTTAATTTGTGCCCAAAAAGGACCAAAAGTACAAGTTTTATCACTGATACCTCTAAAAGTGGTACTTTTTCACCCACATCCCAAAAGGTTTAGAATTTATAATTCATTAAATCTTATACAGCATATAATGTATCATTTGAAGAGATTTTAGAGTAATTCTGGTGGTATCACTCAGTTCCGGCGTGATTTGTAATAAATCACACATTATAACTGAGAGCAACATTAATAACCAAAGCCATTTCTCTTTAAAAAATATATTTACTACCAATATGTTGTTCTCTTAGCTAGCTGCATTATTTGTGTGTGTTGCATACACCAACAGCAATATTAATATTAGTATTAAAAAAAACTCCTTGACATTTTTCTTCCCCATAACTAAGTTGAACTATTGAGCTTGACAGTGTAAACAACAATAAAATACTCATTATGAAAGCTATATTTTTGAGTATACGCATTTTCGTGCAGTTAAAGCATTATGATTTGATTTCAATAAAAGCAACATTTAGAAATTAACATATTGTGTTTTGTTAAGTAACCAATTAAAATATTTAAAGACAATGAACTGGGGATATGTATATTGACTTAGATTCTGATTAAACACACATATTTAAAAATAAATATTTTTTAGCAGTTCATTTGCACTGCATACTAACTGCATTAGTTAATTACATTTGCAGTACTGAGTAAGACACGCATAACAGTTTCCTGACAGTTACCCACATGTCAAAGTACTACAGTATTACTATCTGATACCATCAATGTACCATGGTACCGCCACAATACTTAACCAGCACAATAGGCAGTCTGCTAGAATGATTGGATGAAATCTCCTCTATTCTTTGCAAAACTTTAATCTAAATGTGCCCTAAAATGAAGCACTTTTGGCAGAGATAACACCCTCCCCATTATGAAGCCCTAATTGCAGGTTGGCTACATATGAGCGGTGCGATTAGGCAGCGGATCTGATAACGGCTCCGGCACCTTCATGCCTCTCTGCGCATAGCACTTAAAACTCTCCTTAAGCAGCCAGACCTTCGGCTCTCCTGCCACGCAGGTTTAAACACTTAATCGTCTTTAATTACACCATTTCAGGAGGAAAATTAGTATGGGAGTAATACGTCTAACAGTCCAGGAAAAGAGATTCATTATTGCTTTATTTTTACAAAAAAAAAGTGTATAAAGGAAAAACCTTTTTTTTTGCTCATTGATAATAACGCTCAGCTAGAGTTTCTTTAGGATGCCATCTCACATCTTCAAAGCCCTTGCTGCGCACTAACACAAGTGACCCACAGGTTTATAAATGCCTCTGAGCTGGAGCCATCATTCCAGAACAAAGCCGAGTTAGAGAACTGCTGCGCTTGGCAGAAGGAATGTCAAAAGTCAGATGATTAGAATACCTCCTCCTGTCCACCGCATGTGTTTCTGTGGAGGAGGATAATGCTGCTCATTTTTGTAAGCTTTCTCCGCCTCATTTAAATAAATCAGAATCAGCTTCAACACTCTTTAAAACTGGACCTATACGTTTTCTCTCCTTCAGCATATGCCGAATTTACACATTAACATATTCATGAATTTAACAGGCAATTATGTTGTGGGTAAGGTCCTCATAGTGCAATTAATCTTAAGTAGTAGGTTTTGGGATTAAAAGGTGGTGGAGTAAAATAGGTGAGAGAATAAATTATATCCAAATCTCTTCATCAAGTCATACAATAAGATTCACGGTCTGTTCTTTCTCTGCCAATGAAATAGAAAAAAAATTAAAAATAACTCGATACTTTGTTCTTGATGGAATCAGTGTTTTTGAACAAATTGTTTGAGAGAATGCTTCTAATATTCACTCAAAGTTGTGTTCCTGAGTGAGTGAACATTTTTTTTTAAGAATTGGTTGAGTGAATAATGCAATGACTCACTTATAAAGACAGTTTGTATGTCGCAAATCGCATACTGTCTGAGCAGGTATTACAACTGATAATAATGAACCTTACAACGGTTTAAAAAAAAGTGTTTTGTGCTTTGCATGTAACATATGCCGTTTTTTGCATTGCTTAACTGCCATTAACAATAACCATGCTGAGATAGTAAAGTGTCGCTTGAGGATTTTGCATTGCTTCACTGCCATTAACAATAACCATGCTGAGATAGTAAAGTGTCGCTTGAGGATTTTGCATTGCTTCACTGCCATTAACAATAACCATGCTGAGATAGTAAAGTGTCGCTTGAGGATTTTGCATTGCTTCACTGCCATTAACAATAACCATGCTGAGATAGTAAAGTGTCGCTTGAGGAATCTCGCTGGAAGTATTAGGTTTTTCGTTGACTGTTTTATGTATTTGGACATACTATTTTCACATACTGTTTTTCATCTACTACATAGTTGGGAAGTTAGCATATTTGGAAGCATCCATTCTTAAATGAATCAGCTTCACTGAATGAATCATCTCAATGATTCACTCAAAAAGACAGTCAGGCCCTGTGCCAAATGACACACTAAACCCTTGTGGTCTTCCTCTGAGTCCACACTTTCATGACGTAACGCCACTTTGACTTTCATGTAGAAGGCCGCCACTTTGACTGTCGTGTAGAAGTCTGCTGTGAAGCTTGCTTCAATGAGGCTCGGCAGAAGTGTGCATTGAGGGTGCATAGCGGCCGCTAGCGAGGACCCATCTGAAAGTTAAAATAATAAATGCCAAACACTACGCTCTCGTGGACTTATCGGACATGCGCACACAGAGGCCACTGTAAGTCTGCAAGTCCATAAGAGCACATAAAGTGTGCAATTTGGGACTTGTTGCCACCTACTGGTGTAACCATTTAACCTGCACAAAAGACACACTAAAATACCCACCACTAATTCACAGACTGACAGTCTGTCTGGAACACTACAATGCAGGCCAGAGTGATGTTGGACTGTTACATCAGCACTCTTGGAAAGTTGCACGGCCAGATTCGAGGACAGGAACTAACTGTTCTATAGGCCCAAAAAAACATATACATATATTGCAAGAGGCTCTTAAATCAGCTTTCTGTTTAAATATAGCCAGTGCCTCCTACCCGTACTTGAATTATTTGATTTCAAGAGGGGCACTAGGCTTCATTTGCATGCTCTCTGTATAATTGAGCCACATGAGTATAGATTTTTAGAACAGTGTTGAATTACAGATCTACGTAAATGCTACATAGCATATTTTTGACAATTCTAGTATGTCCTGTGATTTCTATTCCCGCAACTATCCCAATGCCTGTAGGGACACACTCTTGTAATTTCAAATACTATACATATCTTTGTATAAAAGTGTTGCATAGTCTTGTCAAACATGAAAGGACCATAAGGATCCATGGAAAAAAATATATATTTCAGCAGTTCCCTGTACAAATTAAGAGGTGGATATGCTCATACAGTACGTGACCGCAGAAGATCCCACCGGACTCCGTAAACAAACCCACCTGCTCAGTTCATTATACATTCATGCCAAAAGTCAAAGCATCTCATATCATAAGAAAAAAAAAAAAATAATAACTAGGGGTTTTAAAGAGAAACAGTCAGGCGACTTGGTGTCTCGAGCCGTAGAGTTTTCTGGAATCAAATTACAGTTCCGTGGCCGGCACCGCAGGGAACGGCTGCTTCTGGATGCATCACACACCTCTCCCCAGGCAGATCTGCAGGCAGTGGACACAGCTGAGGAAAATGAAAAATGATTTCTGCGAAAGGTTAGCTGCCATCATCCTCTCGGCCCGTCTCTGCTGGCGCCTGTCACTCTCCATACACCGGCTAACCTGATTCACAGCAAATAAAGACAGAACATATTCTGTCTGCTTTGCAGAGACTGTGCTAAAATCTAGAGATAGATTGAGGCAGGCAAACTATAATGTTTTTAAATGTTATTTATATAGTCCATACACTCTACATAAACTGTACAACAACAAACTGCCTCTTATTTCTGTTATACTAATTAAAGACAAATGCTTAGTCTTTACATTAAGCCTATTCTGTCTGTCTATCAAGTACAAATATCTATCAAAGACAAATTTCTCAAAATATTTTATTTTATAGAGGAAAAAATCACGTTTTATTTTTT
>NW_015639085.1:13675-33619 GCF_001515625.1 Sinocyclocheilus rhinocerous
AAGTTATTTGGTTCAGTAAATACACCAAGAACCACTCTAACTGATTCAGTCAGTAAATGAGTAATTAGACTGATTTAAACTGATATTTTACTGAGCTGGAACCAATGAAAGTATAGTAGAAATTGAAACTGAATTCTCAACTCTATGAACTATATTGAATCACTCTATGGCTATACTGACTCGTCAGCATTGACTAGCATATGTGACCTGTGTTGGCAAAAGAGTCACAGTGAGAAAAATTTCAAAAATGTGTTACTTTTACCTATACATTCTCCATTAAAAGACCATCAAAATGATGTATGATTTGTTGGAATCGGACAAAAAAATTACTGAGCTACACCTGTTTGAAGTAAGCAAACTTAATTTAGAGAAAAAACTGATTTAAAGTTTTCTGAAGGCTCCAAAGCAAAATTAACTAGAACATTACATATTTTCCCCCCACTTCTTTTCTTAATAATCATTACTAGATTAATAATCACAATATAGGTATATTTTTTATTTTATCTTTGTTGTTATAAATAAGAACCAATGCAAAAAATAAAAATAAAAAATAAAATAAAATATAAAAATCACTTTAGTGTGTTCATTACAAATAAATTGATTATTAAAGCTACAAAAGCAGTTCAATCAAGAGCAGCGAGTGATACCCTCTTTTCTTTTATTGTTTGATTAACATTAATGCGACAGACGGCCTATATTAAGACATAGTGTAATGCACGGATCTAATGTAATCTTACACATCCAATATTTTTTCCCTAACAGTTCCCCAAACGTTCACAGATGCGTGAATATATTAAGCCTACTGTAAATCTGTGCATAGCCTATGTGAATCGGGATAGAGCGCCGTCGGTGTCATCTTTATGCGATCGCTTCGGATGACAGTCAGCACGAAAAGCGAGCAGAGAAAAGGTAGGCCTACTCCTCTCAGAAAACCTACAAATAAAGATACTTTTAAAGGTTTGATTACTATTTGGAGCACTGGGTTCGCTAGACGAGGACTTAATGAACTAATTTTTGTGAAAACCTCAAATTGACATTTTTTTTTGCCTGTAGCTCAAAATTAGCCCTTGTGCATTCTGACTCATTTTGCCAGCACGGGTCACATATTGTTAACTGGCGTGGAAAATCACACTAAGCTTTTTTTTTTTTTTCAACAGGGTATATTTATACATGATTATGTGCTTAATATGTTCCTATGTGAGCACTGCACATTAAGAATCCAAATGATATGCAAATCAGCTCAAATCAACACAGTGTTAACTTACTATGTAGGTTACATGCTAGTGGTGAGTGCATGGGTCACATGATGAACATGCAAATGCACAGACACACTTAACTTGCAAAGCTGCGAACACGCACACAGTCATGCATAAATATGCATATGCAAAACATTTCACTGGACAATTAACTAGTTTGCCACACTAAGTCCTGATTTACAATATGAAACTTAAAAAAAAAAAATCAAAAGCAACTAAGGCCTTTTTCGTACTCTTACACAGGAGCAGAATCAATGCTGCAGTCTCCAGCATATTTAACTGCATCATCAAAACATGCTCAAACCCTTAGAAAAGACAAAATGTCTCTGTGTTCTCTGCAGACGGGGACAGATGGAAGACTCAAAGACATTTAAGAAGAAAGACAGTAAGAGGAAAGTACACGAGACAAAGGGCAAAGTCAGAGAGCTGTAAAGAAAAAAACGCAAATGCTAGAATCAATATATAGAACTTTGCTCTGACGCTCGACTCTTCAAAATGACAGATACTCGGTCAGAAGCATTTTTCAGAATGGTTTGTTTTGTTTGTTTCTTCCTTTCGTTGGAAAGGGTGTAAAAAACATGAAAGGTCAAATGTTACAGCAGTTAAACCATTATGGATATTGACTGTATCTTTGTTTCATTTATCTGGGAAGGGCTGCGGCAGACAGCACAAATACCAAAGAGGTCATTTTCCAAAGTGGGAGGTTTTAAAAGGAAAGTTTGCAGTGTAGCGACCAAGAGGGAAGTCAGACTTGACAGACAGACATTTGTTACTAATATCCTCTGTTCTGCCAGACACAGTTCTCTATTCTCTTAGATCAACACCTGGCACTGGGAAAGACAGAGCTAAGGAAACAAGGCTGCCGCCATCTGTGTGATTACTTATGAATAAAACTCATCCTGCATTATAAATGTCTGTTCGCTGTACAGAAAAAAACAGCTTGTTTCCTTTACTTATATGTAAGGGATTATTACATTCTTCTAAAATAACTTCAGCATCCTTGTCTGACTCTTACAAATACAACCCACAAGAAAGTACATATATTTTAGTACATTACCAATTACCACAACAAGTAGCTACCAGCTATTTTTTTTTTTTCTATATTCACAAGGATATTATACAGAGAACAGGGATCAAGAAATGGAGCATGATTGATTTTTATTCCTGAATGTATACTGAATATGCCAGCCTACTATTTATGAGCTCCAGGGTCAATGACAAGATGCTCATTTTGTTGGTGTGGATCTATTCATTAATTCAAAAATACATTAAATTCCAATTCTTATATACAGTGACTTGAATATACCTCTTCTATAATGAACATGTCTTAATTTCTGAATTAAAATACATTTTTGGGAACATAAAGAAAAACAATGTCAGGGTTGATGCAACCAACATGCAGCAGGGGGGAGATGATTTCATAAGCCCATGCTGTTTTTAAGGTTTCTAAATATATCACACAATTTGCACTTTTTATGATAAGGCAACATTATTTCAGCTTGTAAAACATCATGTGGTGTGACTCAAAATAAAAAATGTAATGGCATGTATGAAATAAGAATTCATGATATTTGTAAACATTAGTTTTTATCTTGACAAACTTATTTATTTGATTGTTTGTTTGATTAAGATGTGTTTAAGGAAAATATGTTACTTTTATATACTATTTTTTATTTGATGGTTACACCACATGACGTTGTTGTTCTTGTTCTTTTTTTCAATGCAATTCATATATTCTTACTTGAATACAATTTCTTCGTTCTTTTATGCATGTTTTCAATTTCTAAATTAAAATTTGGGGGACATACAATAAAAAAAATGTCAGGGTTGGTGCAACCAACATGCAGCGTAAAAAAAAAAAAAAAAAAAGGTTTGTCAAGGTCAATAAATCTCTTAATATATCATGCAATTTGCACGTATAACAAATCGGGCAATTCAAGTGTCATGTTGGGTGACTCCCTAAAAAATATTTGTGAATTTATAATTCCTGATAAATGTAAAAATCTGTAACGCCTTTTTGAAAATAATAATTAAGAGACTTGCATGCACTCACATATTCAAGGTATAAGGGAAATATATTACTTGTATTTGATTTTTGTATATTGCATTTTACTTGATGGTTGCACCAAACATCTTTAAATAAATAAATAAATAAATAAACCTTGTCATTATATTCACAACTATTATAGTTTATAATAAACAAGCATTATAGTTTTCATTCAAATATATTTACATATATTTAAAAATAAATTTATTTATTAATTCATTATACAAGGCATATCTGCTATATGTTAACAATTAAGTTAACAGAATCACATTTAAAACGGGCTTTTCATATAGATTGAACAAACTTCTAGATTAAGTCCTATCCATATTTGGGTTCATTCGAATCCAGATATGGATACAAATAATTTTGCCATTGCAACAGATACAAATATTGGCTTCACTGCACACTCTTAGTGGATTAATTATAGAAGTGTCACATTTACAGGTGCACAACTAGTCACCAGAAAAGCCTTCTAAAAAAAAAATTGTTTTTTTAAATAAATGAATGAATAAATAAATACAATTAAAAGAAAAGAAATGTTGGCATTTCCTTTAGTTTCCCTGAGGGAGACGCACCCACTGAATGCCACGGTCCCTCACAAACGCATGTACCGCTCCGTAACACAAAGCTTAAGGACGGTACAGCGATCTCTGTCTACACCCTGTTATGCTCAGAGGTACAAGAGCTATAAGGGGGTAAAAATATGAAAGTGACTGCTGGCTCCGTTGTTTATCATTCTCACGAGGAGCAGTGCAGCTATGTTTCTGATTCTTCATCTTTATCTAAACTATTAGAGAAGACTTATATTCTCGTCTAGAGGAAGGGGGTAAAAAATGACGAGTCCTGGCCCTCTGATAAAAATGTTAACTAGGTGAGTGTCAGAGAGATGGATTGCGTGCTGTCAGGGAGAGCAGGAACATGAGAATACATTGATATTTCTCATTACGTTGCCTTCTCCCCCGTCTTTGTTTTTCCGCCGAAACTCTGGTGCGGAGGAAGGAGGGCCCGACGATAAATCACGCCCCAAATAACAACCGAGCCGCCCCCGCACCCAACCGCTACGCCAAATATGATCGCTCGCTCACTGTTCCGCCATACTTTGCGAGAAGCAGCCATCGATAACGATCTAATGAACAAAGCTATCAAACGACATCAGGGTAGAAAAAAAAGATAGAGGGTACAAGAGAGAGAAAGTATGAGATACTTGATTTCAAAGTCTATAAGCGGCTCAGCCTAAAAAATGATAATCTCCCCGGAATTGAGAGAAGTCTGCTGATGATGTATTGATTGCGTAGATAATGAAATGAAGGGGAAAATCAGCTAGATAAAAGACATTCACAGATATAAATAAGTGAGCCTTGTTCAGTGGCGTATTCTGAGCAGAAGCGTTTTGGAACAGATATAGGAAGACTCAATGACTGATACCTTGAACTGAACACTTTTGACTAAAAATAGTGATACCACGTGAACCAATGTGTGCTAAAATTAGAAATGTTCACATTTTTGATGCCAAGGACCCCCAAATATGATAGCCCACTTTCTATACAAAGGCAGAAATTATTTAATATATTAAAAAGGTAAATGATAATAATAATAATAACTTATAATAAAGTATTGTTATTATTATTATTATTATTATTATTATTATTATGTGTGGAAAAATCAGCAAGAATGATAAAAAAGAGCTAATATAGCGTTTTGCAAAATTAATAACTGACTTTTGTTGTCAATTAATTAAAACATTATATTTTGGCAAAACTAAATATCTTAATGTTAAAAACCAGAGAAATAAATAAATAACAACAACAAAACAATACCATGATTTTCAACAATATTTATGAAACAGTAATCAGGTGAAATTTAGTAAGTGTTTTTTGTGTCACTTATGTTATTATATATAAACTAGTTATAATTATGCTCCAAAATATATGACAAAATTCATATTTAGCAGATATCTACGGACATTTACAGCCTCTCTCTACAGCCAGTACAATTGAGAATTTTGATGACATCTTTCTGCACTTCGGCATTCCGTCTAATCAAATTATCTCTAGAATCAGATGCGTCTCGCCCCCTACTTTATATTTTAAATCACTATAGAGGAGCTTGGACATTGCAAACAGCTCTTTATGATAAAATATAATGATTATAAATATATTATTTCATATTTATTAACAGTATGCTGCTGTTGAACATGCTTTTATTCAGTTTCAAATCTTGTCAACAATGTCCCCCCTCCCCCCAATAACTATTGAAATATCAGCTCTGTGAAATGTTTTCTTAGTGTGAATGAATGTCGAGGTATCTTGACAACAACATGAAGTCAATATGAACCTTATTTAAATTTCCTTTCACACAAAACCGGCTGTTTGCCAAATAAACATTTGGGCAACCTGTTCGGAAACCTGTCATTTTTGCAATTCCATTTGTTGCCGCTAGTGGGCATAACAACACATTTCAGATTTTGGTATAAGTGGCAAGCCTCTGTTCATCTAACTTTTCATAATCAGATTCCCCATTTCCCCCTCTAGATTCTGAGAAATAAAATAATGAAGATTTAATTTAGATTTCTAGAGTCAGATGCCTGGGCAGAATCTAACTGTCCTCTCAACCCAGAACCATCTTTAACGCTCCTCCGCCGATAGATTGGCAGGCGTGTGATTATAATCCTCACCCTGTCGTTTTAATATCTCCTCATTAAGTAGCCCTGTGGAGAGTGCTTGTTCTGTTCCAGAGATGTGTGGCTCTGCTCTTGACAGGAAAGCCATTAAAAGTAGCCAAAAAAAAAAAAAAACTTTAGACGCAGCGGGCTCTTTTTATTGTATAGATTTATAATAGCTTTCTATTCAATCATTATAGTGCAGACAGAATATTAAGTTGTGAATGATGACTGAATGCTAAACTATCAGATTTTTTTTTTAATTTTGAAACTCTATTTAATATAATGAGTAACAGTTAAGAATACAAATAACATTACAAAGCACACCTTGATTAAAAAAAAAAGATGAACATAGCATTTCATGTAGCAATTAATGTGTCATGACTCTTTAGGAACCGTAAAACGAACGAAAGTTATGAATTCAAGGGCTAAACTCATGGTTTTCTTTCAAATTTACAACTGTTAAAGTGCAACGCTTTTGCTTTTCTTCTCATGATTAAAAAAGGTCACAACACTTATTTCTGAAAACCACTGACCTTTACGGAGAGGATGAAGTTGGTGAGATTAGAAAACCTTCAATGAAACCAGGAACCTCTATAGTTGTTGTTTTTTTTTTTCTTCATGAGCATGGTGGCATCTTTCAACACACCATTTAGCAAACGGCTATTTAAAACATTAGGGATGAGAAATGAGAGACAGCAAACAAATAAAGTCCTGTTTCTTGGAAACAGTCCAGTGCCTACATCCCATATAATGCTTCTGGTGCAATGACAGGCTTTGGTCAAACTTGAATCTTGAATTAGGAAAGGATTATTTCACCCAAATATGTACTGTGGAGATCAAAATTAGAGAACAACCTATAATTTCCTAAATGTCAAAGTCACTGCTTAGACCCATTTGAAGCTATCCTAACAGGAGTAGAAGCATTTTTAAGTATATTTCATGAATTAATTGTATTGTACTGGCAAGCAATTCCAGCTGCAGTGCTGAACCGATTCCCCATTGAGAGTATCTGCATTATCCTGTTTTCTCGTGCATTTGTCTTAAATAGATGACCAACCTTTTGGGGGGACATGAATGAATTAGTGTTATTGTAAACCTGCAATATTCGAGAAATCACACATTTGGAATGAACAGCTTCTCTTGCAGTGACTGAAAGGGTCATCCCTTTGGCCTTCATCTGAAGCACTGTATATAAAAAAAAAAACTTAAATGAGATATTTGAAAAAGAACACTTACAGATACCTCCTAGTTATTGGTGTTAATCTGGCACCTGGTGCTAATTTCCTTAATTATGTGACAAACCCTATCTAACTGGTAACAGAATTAATTCAATTTTCACTGAGATTGCAAGATGGCAGGCCTCTCTAAGGTGACTAAAACCCTGCAACAGGAGGCGGTCCAGATGAAGGCCAAAGGGATGACCCTTTCAGTCACTGCAAGAGAAGTTGGTCATTCCAAATGTGTGATTTCTCGAATATTGCAGGTTTACAATAACACTAATTCATTCATGTACCCCAAAAAGGTTGGTCGTCCACTTAAGACAAATGCACGAGAAAACAGGATAATGCAGAGACTCTCAATGGGGAATCGGTTCAACACTGCAGCTGGAATTGCTTGCCAGTTCAGTGCTGAACAGGGTAAGGATCTGTCTCGGCACGTTTAAGAGAAGTAGGACTGAAAACGCACTCTGCAGTGACCAAGCCTCTCATCAGCAGAAAGAATCAAAAGGCTAGGCATACCTTTGCTGAGGAGCATGTTGTGTGCATAGAGGAGAACTCGTCCAAAGTTCACTTTAGTGATGAGAGCAAGTTTAATTTACTTCAGACCAATCAGAAACATTTTGTTCGGCATCAAACTGAGGAAAGACTGAAGCCCAAGTGTGTGAAGAAGTCAGTGAAAGGTGGAGTGTCATGGTTTGGGGGATGTTTTCTGCAGCAGGAGTCGACCTCTTAGTCTTTTTAGCCCATACGACTGAAGTTTACGTTGTTATCCACTGACACGCTCATTAATGCCTCATTCAAGAACGAATCATCCTTTTTGAGTCAAATCCAGTTCACAAAACTGGTCTGAATGAATTTTACATAACTGAATAACTCAATGAACTAGTTGCAGCCGTTAACAGCGTAAAATTATTAGAGAATAATTTTAAAAATTTAATTGTTCCTCGCACAAAGCTAATTGATGACTTTCGAAAACTCAGAATATAGAGCACAAGTCAAATTTACTTATATGATTGCTGAATAGTGTTTTGTACCCATTTGGAAATGTGAAAGCTTCAGTCTCTATTCATTGTGAATGCATAAAAAGAGCGATCAGCACAACTCTCCAAAATTTAAAAGAAATAAAGTCAAATTTGGAATGCTGTGAGTGTGTGTAAATAATGATAGAATTTAGTTTTGGGTAAACTACCCCTTCAAGTGGTTTGAAAGGAGAATAAACTGCCTTCTGCTGCCATTAGATTGACTGACAAGAAAATTAAAAGAGAAAAATAAAATGAAGGCAATAAAGAAATAAAGGGAAGAAGTAAAGGGAAGAAAAATCGTAACAACACAAGTATGATAAGCAGTTATAGTCTTTTCTTTGGCAAGGTGACATCAGGTACATCAGACAGAGCAGGAGCACAAAAGCTGCACTGAAGACTGTATCTTTCACACAGGAGCTGTCAGGCTCTTTATGACCACACCGCGGGAGTCTACTGTAGCATGTCACATTGTCTCAATGAAGTGACAAATAAAACCGCACGCTGGAGTCCCATTGTTAACCGTGCTGGATAAACAACCTTAACTGTGATGGCTGAAGTCGTGGTGCTTTTGTTTGGGAAGAGGCCTGTGCAGAACTGAAGGAGTGGGAAGGTAAAAGGACTTAATGAAAGGCCTAAATGAAAACTGTCATCAAAGCATAGTTGTTAAAGCTGAAGGGTGCAGTTTCTGCAGAATTGCAAAAATAATATCTATTTTCCTGAATACTCCCCACATCTTCCTTTGGTGGGACAAATGGATAGCTCAGTGTAGCCTGTATTGAATTTGTTCCACAACATATTAGCAAAAACAAATATTTCTATTAAAGGGTTACTCCACCCCAAAATGAAAATTATGTCATTAATCACTTACCCCCATGTCGTTCCAAACCCGTAAAAGTTTCGTTCATCTTCGGAACACAATTTAAGATATTTTGAATGAAAACCGGGAGGCTTGTAACTGTCCCATTGACTGCCAAGTAAATTACATTGTCAAGGTCCAGAAAAGTATGAAAGACATCGTCAGAATAGTTAATCTGCCATCAGTGGTTCAACCGTAACGTTATGAAGTGACAAAAATACTTTTTGTACGGGAAGAAAACAAAAATAACGACTTTATTCAACAATTCCGGTTTTCATCCAAAATATCTTAAATTGTGTTCCGAAGATGAACGGGTTTGGAACGACATGTGAGTTAAGTGATTAATGACAAAATTTTCATTTTGGGGTGGAGTATCCCTTTAAGTTGATCTTGTCTGCATGCAAAAAACAACAGTGACTAGTGTAGAGTCAAAAACCAATGATTCTGATGAGTCAGTTCTTGTGAGTGAATAAAATGCATAAAGTGTGTGTAACTGTTTGTCTCAAAGATTGTGTTTTCTTGCAGCAAAATATAGTATCTGCTTTCATTTTTTTTTTTTTGCAGTTAGACATATTCTTGACTAGATTCCCTCATAAATAGCAAGAGAAAAAGCAAAATGAAGTGCCATGCACTAGATAATTAGCTCAATGTACTTATCATTTCACACACAGTGCAAAATGAAATGTCCACAAAAAAATCTTTGGCTTGAAATGTGACATTATGACCCTTCATACTTCACAACGCCCACTCTCCTGCCACTTACAATTACTACAGCAAGAAACATGGCATGACAGGGACCTCCTTGAAAACATTTCTTCGCTAATCTTCAGTAGCAGTGGGATGCTAAAATCCCGTCGCCTCTTAAATAGGCTTTATGAGAGAGTAAATGCGTCTAGTTTAGCTTATAAAACATTTAACAGTGTAAGGTAAGGGGGGACAGCCCTCACTCATTATTTATAGGAAGACAAAAATGACTCAGAGGGGGAAAACAAATCTCACTCATTTGCTTTACAGGACGCTGAAAATATATACAGCAAAACTCCACAATAACCCTCATGACCACATGCAAATTAAAAACAAGCTAATTTATCATGCACCAGTCGAGCACTGTTGATGAGGCCCTTCATTTCTCTCCAAGCACTTTTGGGAATTAAAAAAGCAAGGCTTATAAATAGGTTGAGTGGAATATTCATATGAACTTGCTGATATTCAGGCTAGCATTAGTAAGAACATACTTCAATTACATGTAAAATGTCACAGTAAAAAAAAAAAAATTTAATTAATTAATTAAATAAATAAATAAAAAAGTAAACCTCTCAGAAGGATTATACTTTGATTGCATGCTACATATATGACTGTAATTTACTTCAATAAATCCAGACAGATATTTTGGTGTGAATTTGGAGGGGTCAACGTAAGTACATTTTCAAATAACAAACATTACTGTTTGCCAAACAAATTTATTTAATCAAATATAATAATTCATTAATAATTTATTTCATTTCGATTCATCAAAATATCTTATTTTGTATCTCGCAGAAAACATAAACCATACATGTTTGGAGTGAGCTGTCCCTTTAAGAAACAATCTAAATTATACTTGCATGATGACAGTATGTAGTTAATTGCAATGTCAGAATGTATGTGACAACATGTAGTACATGAACTAGAAGATGTGCGACTCTTGAACCTCACCTCATCATAGATGCTGTCGTTCTTATCGAAGTCTCCAGCCTTCCTCGGAAGCACGTGAACATGGACATGCTGTAATTACAAGAGGAACAGATGAACGGTTAATCGAAAAACTTTCATTCAGCAAAGCTGAGGTCACTGTCAGAGAAAGTAAGGACAGGTACGCTCTACCACCCTCCATATCACTTCCTTCATTACAACACAGTCTTCTGGCAGCATTTCAGTGTTAACTTCTCTGAAATCATGCAAGAGTTACTGTAAGTTCCAACAAGCGTGCATCCGTAAACCTCTAAGACTACTTCTTTTTTAGGCTTTTAAAACTTAAATTGACTTTGTCAGATGTCCTCGGCGAATTCCCTTCTGCAATATGCTGTCACAAACTTGGCCATCTGCACGGTTAGTTTGTAAAATTGTGCTTTACTTGGGTGCACATTAGCAACGTAATTTGAGTCCCAGTAGAACATGCTCTGTTTTAATGAACAAAACATTTGGTTTTGTGTATACTGTGCCTACCCGACATATTTTCAGTATTTTCAATCCCCCTTTTTTTTTTTTTTTTTTTTGGAGGGCTGGGTGCATTATATTGGGCAATGATATGATGCTCTTTTTTCTTTTCGTCTGGATCTATACATTTATGTATTAAAGTAATCTGGTACAACCAACAAAGTCAAGTAATGTAACCAATATTCAAATGAAATTCAATCATGGAAGGGACCCCCTGCAGACCCTGTGCATCAAGATCAACAAGTCTCCTAAAATATCAGATAAGGTTAGTTAAGGTTAAAGGGTTAGTTCACCCAAAAATGAAAATTAGCCCATAAATTACTCACCCTCAAGTCATCCTAGGTGTATATGACTTTCTTCTTTCAGATGAATCCAGTCGGCGTTATATTAAAAAATTGTCTTTGATCTTTCAAGCTAAGCAGCGCATGCACAAAGCTGACCTCATACGTCATCTGCCCGGAACTGCTTCCAGTGTACAACAGTGAGCGCAAGCTACATTAAAGTGATTATTACATTTTGAATATGGATATTGTTCTTACAAAAATGCATTGATTCGCTACAGAAAGCCTTTGTTCACCCCCCAGAGCCGTGTGAGACACTTTCTTTTAATGGATGGGCTCATTTTAATTAAGTGCTTTTGGACTGATGCATGCAACACCCGCTGAGTGCCACGAAACAGCTTGAAAGATCAATGACAATTTTTAATATAACTCCAACTGGATTCGGTTAAAAACATTATTTTAGCATATTTTTTAAACAAATCAATCTCTAGATCAGTAGTTTTGTACATTCTTAACACAAAGGGTTCTCAAAGTCTGTCTTTACCACACAAAAACCTAAAAAATATATATGTTTAACCTGGTATCACATAAAAAAAAATAAAAAAACCTTTCTATTACTTATAAATTATATTATAAAACTCTCCATATGTTTTCTCCGTTTTCAGTGTTAAATTTGATGTGCAAAAATGCTTAACAAAAAAATTATGCAAAAAAGAGATGTAAAACTGTCACTGTTCTTTGAAGTTCTCAGTAAAAGATATTTAAAAGTATAAAACAAATCAAAGTCACACATCAAGACAGTAAAATGGAGGCCTGTCACCATTCTCCCCCAGCAGGTTTGTAATGTGTGATCATTCGCTATTAATGTATCAGAGCGTTCTGCATGAGAACAGGTGACATGACAGTGTAATGTGGACAGCATACATAAAAACCTGGAAAAATAAAAGAGCAGGCACAGAGAAGATGAGGTACCGATATGACTGGTGTCCCCTTGAAAAAGTCACGTAAAGTTTAAACGAACATGAATTTATGACAAAGCCTATTCTGATTATTTTGTCTAATCAGCAAGAGCCTACCTTTAGCCAGTCATACATCAAAACCACAGATAAACAAACAATATAATCTGCTGTCCAAACCGTCAACACTTTGGTGGTTTTCACACCGCGCTGAACTCTACCAGGCTATAATAACCTCATTACAGTGCTTTTTAATTCATTTTTCATTAGTCTGTTGTGATAAACAGCTCAGGCTTGGTGAATAAGTATTTATAAATGTTACAAACAAGATAACATGTTTGGAGGCATCTGCTTTGTTGCAATGCATTTTCTATTTAATGAGTGCATTTGCATAATGTCTGCATTATTAAACTCATCTACCTTGAGGAAAGTATGAAGAAACACAGCACACACACACACACACACACAAAAGCATTTCATCAAAAATATGTTTTAGAGGCCGTTTAGCATGGAGAAGGAAAGCTCAGTAGACCAGAGCGAGTGGCAAAGGGCCACCAACTGAATAGTGCAGAAAATTGGAAGGATAAAATGGGTGATTTTAAGAGCAACGTGACAAGCTGCAGTGAAATACGGACAAGACTTTGGGGTCAGAGTCTGACATTTATTGTAACTCATATTACATGATAAAGAATGTGGATTACCTTGTACATTATTTTATTAGCCTTGTTTCATCTTAAGTATTTAAGCATCAAAAGTAAAGTAACAGACCACATCTTAAAGGAAAATTTAGCACTCATAACAGCACATGCTATGAGTTACATTTAGCAGATTCAAATTTAATTTGTGATTCAGTGAATATATATTTTTGATCAAAAAAGGCAGCCTTGATGAGCATAAGAGACTTCTTTAAAAACATAAAAAAAAAACTTACTGATCTCAAACTTTTGAACAGCTGTGTATAGCTGTGATATATATATATATATATATATATATATATATATATATATATAGATCAAAATTGTATGTACAATTGATCATTTTGACAGCTTGACAGCTCCAGTACCCATTTGCTATATCGTGTGAGTAAATAAAGTGTTTTTGGGTGTACTATCCTTTTAAATGCTGCAGGATTGTGAATAAATTCTATAGTGTGCAATATTATAAAACAGATATTTCCAGTTATAGATGGTGATCGGTCAATGTAGAATTCCAGCAGTACATATTGTAATATAACAGCTTAATTCTAGCACTCACAGAGAACACATTTTTGTTTGCACGTCAAGCATTATATCTTCAGGCAGATGCATAACGAATTGGCTTATAAAATGTTTCACTGAAAATGTGCATCCTTAATGTTTTTAAAATGTGCTATATTATGCAGTATATACTGTGAATATGCCTAACGACAACCTTTTGCTGTTAAGAAGTGTGCATTATTGTATTAAATGTGCAAATTTTAAGTTTATCAAAAGAAGAAAATAATATTTGCAGGTGATATAGTATTTGTGAAAAAGGCCATTGATGTGTATTTAAAGATAATCCACTTTCATGCCAATGTTTTTTTTTTAACACACTTAAGTATACTTTTATAATATTGTCAAATTTAAAGTTTTATTTTTAAGTATTTTGTTGTGCTTTAAAGAAGAACACTTATTTTGATGTGCTGACTAGAGTGCTAAAACACATGTAAAGTACTTGATTATAATTGCAACTATACCATATTATTTGATATTACATTTAAACTATGGTATATGATCTTACACTTAATATGTTTAATGTGAAATGCAACTTGATCCTTACAAATGTGTAATTACAAATATATATTTTTAAAATACATGGCATGCAAGTTTCAATGGAAATGTATTTATGTTTACCATAAATGTCTGTAGTACATTTGGCAGTACAGTACAAAATAATTAATTATGAAATTACATATAAAGATGAATTCTTTATACAGTCAAAGCACTGATAAATTCAACTATCTGCATTTAATATAAATATAAATTATAATACATTTTCATTTAATTGCAAATAACATTAAATGAAGTGTCCGAAACATTATTCAATTTGCATTGAAGTGTACATTTTAAAGTTCAGCAGATAAACTGAATCTGGTATTTTTTTTGTTTTAATCATCAGATTTTCCTCTATGGTTCAAGACATACAGTCGTATCAATTTCAGAGGTGTTTATCCTCTGACAACTCATCAACTTGGTAATTTAGATTTCAACCAACCTTATAAACTTATAATACATTTCTTCAACCTTGATTTCCACAAAGAAAGGAGAGAAAGAGAGAAAACAGATCTGCAGCTGAAACCAACTTCTACTGGAATAAAAGGTTTGTAAAGTGCCCGCTCTTCAAATTAAAACAGATGTGTTTTAATTAGCTTCTGACGATGAACAAATGTGCAAAATGGCCACACTGCTATTTATATTGTTTAGGTTAAATCCAGTCAGACAAGTAGACAAATGTATTTTGTCACCAACAGCTGGCCTCCAATTAAGACATAGGAGGTCAAAAGCAACGGAGGCTCACAGCCCAAACTACCTATTAGAGGAGCAGACATCTTTCCCAGAGTCATCCACCAGCATTATATTAGCTCAAACCTTAGTATACTGCCTTGCTGGAGAGCATTTTAGGCCATTATAGGCACGATGTCAACAAAAATACCATCTCAAAATTGTAGGTACTAAAATTGGGATGCCTTCTAATATACCTCATTTTTAGGCAAAACGTAAGGCAATCTCAGAAAACATTGCAAAGACCTCAGTCCAAAACAACAACAACAACAACAACAGTGTGGCTCTGCCATGTCATGTTAGGGGTTTATGAACAGTTTGCAAGACTAGTGGCATAAATGTAAACATTACAAACATATACAGAAAAGAAAACAAACTGAGGCCGTCTCAGGAGGTGCTGCTTAAGAAACATGACTTAGTATTATCAATGTTGAAACTGGCTGGCATGCATATTCAATTTAATATTGACTCACTGAATAATAATAATAATAATAATAATAATAATTAGCAGAACTAACGAAGCCTGTTTCCGCCAAGGAAACAAAACAGGAAATATAACTCACTATTTATCTCACTATTCTGATTTTTTTTTATGAATTGCCAGATAAAAGCTTGAATTGCAAGAAAAAAATACCAGAATTCTGAGTTTACACTTTGCATTTCAGAATTGTTTTCTCTGAATTCTGAATTTAAACCTCATAATTGCACTTCTTTATTGTCGTTGTTGACTTTTATCTTACAATTCTGCATTTACATCTAAAAATTTTGTTATTTTGTTTCTGCCATGGAATAAAGAAAAAAAAAGTTTCTTATTCTCTGAATTTGTATCTCGCAATTGTGAGTTTATATCTTGCTATTCTGCCCTCGCTATTTTTTTTTTCTGCCCAGTTGTGATTTGATGTAAACTCAGAATTGTGAGAAGTCAGAACTGTGAAATAAATAAATAAATAAATAAATAAATAAATAAATAAATAAATAATTAGTTAATTCATTCATTAATAGTCAGAACTGTGAGACAAAAATTCTCAATTACATTTATTTATTTGTTTGTGTGTTCCCTCTGGCGGAAATAGACTTCCATATAGCACACATCGGTTCTTGCATGAGCATTATTCATGTAGGCCAGCAAATGGCTCAAATAAATAAACAAACAAAAAAACAAATAAATAAATAAATTAATTAATTAATTAATAAATAAATAAATAAATAAATAAATAAATAAATAAATAAATAAATAAATAAATAAATAAATAAATAAATAAATAAATAAATAAATAAATAAATAAATAAATAAATAAATAAACAAACAAACAAACAAATAAATAAATTAATTAATTAATTAATTTATTTATTTGTTTGTTTGTTCCGTCTGGCGTAAATAGACTTCCATATAGCACACATTGGTCCTTGCATGAGCATTTTTCATGTAGGCCAGCAAACGGCTCAAACAAACAAACAGACAAACAGACAAACAAACAAACAAACAAACAAACAAACAAACAAACAACTAAATTGGAAAAAGCATTTGGTAAATGTTCCACATTTGGAATTAGTAAGGCTGCGGAAGAGTGGTTATTTGATCAACGTAAATGACCTCTGGTTAGGTGTGTATACACAACCAAGCTACAGTCATACAGTGGGATACATTTTGTGGGTTTGTTTTCTCATGAAGCACAACAAGATAATGATTAAAAACAGGAAAACCAGGTACTGTCTGTTGGTACATCATAATGGATCTATACTAAGATTAGAAAAGCAAAGAACACTTTTGAACCAGAAAACCTCAGAAAATGGACATCATTGCTCACAAATGATGATGGAACAAGTTAGACATCCATCATAAATGGCAAGCTGTTGTTCAGAACAGTCCAAACACAACTCAGTTATGCTGGTAATGATGAATATGCTCAGGAGTTTTTAACTCAGAACTATCATGCACTGCAGGCAAGATAAATAACCATCTAAAGCAAGACAAATGACTAAATTCCTAAGTCACTCCCCAGTTTTCTGCTAGATAGAGTATACGGAAACCCAATTTCACCATATGAATACTTAGATCTGTCTTCTGTCTTCATATAGCTCCAGGCAGAGAGGTTAGTAAAAATGTATTCGTTTCTATAGAGTGCTGCTCCTTTATTCAATCATAGATCCATTTTTTTGTCCTCCTTGTACTGCCGGCACCGAGCACCTGATTGCAATAATGTGAGTGATGAATGGACCCAGAGCTTTAGCATAGCAGATGTGCTATATGCAAGCGATAATCTGTTTTCATAAAACAACTAGGCAGGGTTCTAATTTTGAGTAACTCCATATTTGAAAATAGTTTATAAATTATGGAAAGTGTGCTACTTGGTTTAAGAACAATTTTTTTTTGTTTGAGGTCCACAGATACGTACTGTGTTTTTAATAAGGACTGACTGTAGCTGTGCCTAAAATTCATATACTGTAGTCTTTTATGATATGTGTCTGAATTGTAGTGAACATTTTTTTTCCCCTATAGCCTCTAGTTCACAGTTTTATACCCATAATGCATTATGATTTAAAGTGTATAACTGGTGTACATCTCACTGAACAGTATATTGCCCATAACACAATGTGGAGAGGAGCTTGAAAAAATACAGTAAAAACAATAATATTGTGAGATATTTTCATATCTTTTATTATTTTTTTATGGATTTTTTTTTTTCTATTTTAATATATAAAAAAATTTATTCCAGTCATTCAAAGTGGAATTTTGTCACATGATCCATCAGAAATCATGCTGTTCATTTGAACCTTCGGGGGTAAATATTAAGCAACAAAACCTGTTTTCAGCACTGATCATAATAACAACCATTAATAATCGAGCACCAATAATAATAATAGTTTAACACCAAACATGTGACACTTAAGACTAGAGTAATGGCTGTGGAAAATATCTTTGTCATCACAGTATTAATAGAATTTACAGATAAAAAATCCAAAAAACAATTGTTTACAATAATAATATTTCACAATATTACTGTTTTTACTATATATTTTGATCAAATAAATGTAGTCTTGGTAAGCGATAAGATGCTTCTTTCAAAACCATTAAAAATATGAATTATTCAAAATGGTAGTGCATGTATGTATATGTGTTTAGAATAAGAATAAGAATAAGAATAAGAATAAGAATAAGAATAATTTTGCCAAGGCAGATTTGTAAAGGAATGTTCTGCTTTGTGGGCGAGAAAAAAAAAATACAAATCTGAAATCCATTTCTCTTTGGCCACTTTCGTATTGACAATCTACACCATCTTATTGCAAGCACACATCAGCTGAAAAATAGCTTGAGTTATTAAATTGGCAAATAAAAATAAAGATTAAAAAAAGGCTCTGAGGGGAGAAATTGCGATAGTTTTTTCGCCATTTTACACAAGCTCAGTTTGGGGGCATTTTTCAAGGCACATCAAATCAGCCTCTAAACTGTCCTGACTGCGAGACTATGGGGCAATCAAT
Organism: Sinocyclocheilus rhinocerous; assembly: GCF_001515625.1. Taxonomy (NCBI): domain Eukaryota; kingdom Metazoa; phylum Chordata; class Actinopteri; order Cypriniformes; family Cyprinidae; genus Sinocyclocheilus; species Sinocyclocheilus rhinocerous. The sequence continues at coordinate 32,174 of NW_015639085.1, forward strand.
AATTCATGGTGCTTATTTTATACATGATTTAGAAACTGGTCAGGCAAGATGGCAGCTGGCCTCTGCGCTGAATTAAAACCCTGACTATCTGCTTCGAATGAGCCATCTTCATCCCAGATCGACTGTAACAGACAAACTTAACCACGCAAGAGCTCCGGAAACCTCGGCCAAACGAACCAACCTGAATTCCATTCTGCAGTGCCGTTGTGGGCAGAAGTAGTGATTTAGAACGGGTCTTTGGCAGTGGGCTGGAACTCGAGCATTGCCATTAATCGAATGACAGCAATGCTGTTTTTCTCTGCTGGGGAGGATTGATGTTCCCAGTGTGCTGTGTGGGGCTAATGAGCATGAGGGAGATGAGACGGAGGGGAAAAAGCAACATTAACAACACCAACAAATAGACAGGAGGACCAACCGCTTCCAAACCCATCCATTAAGCACTAGTGAATATTTATGGAACTGCCCAACATATTTTTCCCTGTTTTGCTCTTTTATTCGCCTTTTTGTGCTTAAAAAAAGCCTTTCCAAACCAAAGGAGTTCAGAATTGTATTGCAAGACATTCAATGAAAAGAATAGAAAAACGCAATAACAAAATAAAATAAAATAAAATAAAATAAAATACTTCAGAATGTCTTTTTTTTTTCTTCTCCGAAATTACTGTTTTTTTTTTGGTCAATGTGATTCTGCCCTTTGCCAATTTACCCAATAGTATCTTGACACCCCGGGTTGCCAGTGGGCAGAAAACACAGCGTATTGAAACCACGGAAGCGAGCAAATGAACTGGGTCAGAGCTTGCAGATTCTACCTGACCTAAAATGCCTCGGTATCCATCTAAAAGCTCTATGACAGATAAATCAACTCATCAACTTGCAGTGTGGCTGGTCACCTTCCATTGTAATTGAGCCTTCCCAAAGACCCGCCCCCCTCAGTTACTGTTGCTATGGCCGACAAGCCATGCTGCTCTTACACCACACATCATGTTCTCACGTAGTGAAAAATACACTTCGCAGAGCAATGTAAAGAAATTCAAACATTAATACCATTTTGTGGCTCTTTAATGTGTCATAACTGATCGCTGATCATCTTTTCATATTTACTTAAAGCAGTAAATAAACATAAATGAACATCAGAAGGTATTTTATTTCAACCACGGAAATATGTAAATACACACCATTTTTCAAGTTAACCCTTTCACTGGTGAGTTTAAAATATTCTAGCTGTCCCGCCAGAGTGAGTTTTGTTTAGGCGACGGTTATTTTAGAACGTTTCCCCTTATTGTTTCCAAGGCGATGCGTCATGCTTGTCACGTGACACACCGCGGCCACAATAACACTGTGTGACAGATGGATCACTTTTATTTCGTTTTTCGTTTTTTTATTCAAAATATTCATAAACTTGCTTACCATATCATCAACTATCTGATATTCCGATTCACAAATATGTGT
>NW_015639085.1:33650-39284 GCF_001515625.1 Sinocyclocheilus rhinocerous
AATTCATCAATTTCTCCCGAAATACATGTAAGTAAGTGGCCGGTGAATTGGGAGACGAATAGAGTGAACTTTATAGTTACTTACACTGTGTGTATCTGATATTAATAAAACACGGTGGCAAATTATATTTGAATGGATTGTTATTACTGCTTCCATGAACATCCGTGTGTATTTTACGAACTCTAAATGTATTGTTTTACTAGTACTTATCTGTATTTAAATGTCTGAAACCTAAAATAAACATTATGCGGTTAAAAGCACTGCATAGTTGTGATTATATGACAAGTGCAGTGGCGTCTCAGCGCCAGATAAAGCCCGAAAGCACAGTTTGAATTTGGCAGTTATGTGACGTCACCGAACGTTCTAAATCACATACGTGGGACCGTACTCCCAGGGGCACGGAAATAAAAATCCCATATGTGGGGCCGTACCACTCAAAGGGTTAATCTACTCTGGTGGATTCGGTATTTTGATTGGTCAGATAGCCTGTTAATCAATCTCCCTGCGAAGGGTCAATTGTGCTCATTCCTGTTGCGTGTCCTCAATCTGGCAACCCGCATAAGCGTCGAGTGTGAGGAGGAGGGGCGGAAGAAGCCACTCTCTCCAATATTTTGAATTTGGACTGCAGTACCCATTTCAACCACTAGCTGTCAATATTACACACTGCACATTTAAGTTTATTTTTCTTAAGTGAAATCATTTATAATAAACAATAAATAAATGTATAACTGATGATGAAAATTGTGGTGAATTGCTTGCATATGTGGTTTAAACATGTGGTCACATTTAACGTTGTTCGGCGAATCTTCAGCCATTATATTAGCAATCCACACAATCAACAGTTTCACATGAGTGCAAAATATTTCCCCACACAGATTTCGCAAAGGGTTCAGTTGGTCGTGAGAATTTGTCACGTTGACCAACAGAAAGTTGCTTGGTTTGATAATGACTTCTGTGTGAGCAGTGCTTCAGACATTGCTACACAGCTCCTAATAGACAATGGACTTTTTTGTCCACAAAATTTAGAAAAACTAAAATTTGTAATTGTCTGTAATTTTCCCTCCACAGTGTTCCCCCAAAGTTGAAATGAAATCCACACCGGGTGGCATCTGAAGGGGCCTTTCGGGGGTCTGTTGCTATAACTTTCCTTCTGTAAATAAAAGCTTAACCGTAAACTTTGAGTCTGTAATGAAAGCTGATTACAGATGCTATGATAATCCGCAAAACGTGAGCTCTCATCAAGAACACTAGACATAACAAATGCTGATGAATATCAGTGTAAATACAAGCCTGTGCTTTTAAATGAGCGCCTATCAATGAAATGCTATGATATTGACTTAAATGTGCTTGTTAAGGAGGATAAATTCTAACAGCTCTTTCATTTTCTGAAGAGCTGGCGCTTAGACTGAGGAAAACATGCCACTTATTTATTTAAAGACCTCGATAATAACACTCAAACGAAAAGCAATTTTTTTGGCTGTGATTAAAGTGACTTTACAAATTAAAAAAAAAGAAAAAAAAGAAAAAGAACATTGAAAGATGTTTATATCAGGGGAGTTTCTTTCTTTGACTGTCATTTTTAAGCCAACTAATTGACTAAAAGTAACTTGCTCTACTGTTCAAAGGAGAATGGGTTGCTCATGTTCCAGAATCCAACGAGAGACATTGGAATTCTGTCAAGAGACATTGGAATTCAGTCCAGTCCCACTGCAATTAACATAATTAACACTACTGCCATTTTAATACAGCTCCACACCTCAGGCCACAGACAGACTGCTCTCGCGGAAGCTGCTATACATGCATAATTAATACGCCTTACCACATGCAATTAAATATGACTTCACACATGAAAGACAATGTAACTGATGGATTCAATTAGATAATGCGCACAAAGTAGCACAGCAAATGTGGAAAGGCCACAAAAATCACTCAAAATCACCAGCTCAGTTGCTCGGGCTGTGTGAGGACAGACAAAAGGTTGTTGTCATTTGTTTTGTTCTTAATAAACATCCCTGGAGATACTGTGCATGAGTCAGTGTGCATTATTAATTGTGAAAATAAAGAGTCTTTGTAATATTGCTTGTCATCAAAGTGTTAAATTTTGTTCAGACTCTGAAACAACTTTATTTTTCAGCCCTACACAAATGTCCCAATGTCGATTTTTTTTTATCGTTGAATATTTCACTCAGAAAAATGTCAGATGGAAGTAAATGTGTTGAAAACACTGTAACGTTATATTGAACATAAAGACCAATTTGGAGGTTGGAATTAATCTGTTACTTGTAATATAAGACATAATATAAGATGTTTTGCTCTGAAAACCATCTCAAAAACCATGGATTAGTAGATAAAATTGATAATTAGTAGATGGGATATTTATATTATATATAGATAATATTTCATATTTAATAATGCATACATACAGGGTTTATCGTTATCTAGAACTAAATGAACTAAATCTACTTTTGTTTAATTACTTTAAATAAAATAAACATTAAGTGAAATAAAAAAATACAAAATCTTATTATTAAGGTTTCTCATGTGTGTTTAGTTTGAGTTCAAGTATTAAAATAACTAAAACTTAATAAATAAAAAAAAAAAAAGATAAAACTGACCAAAATATACAATACAATGACTACAACCTTAACTAAAATTAAAACAAAACATTAAAATAAATATAAATCTGATTCAAAATATTAACAAAACCTACATAAGGGATACAAAGTTAACTCTGGTCCTCAATTAAGACCAAAATATATAATACAATGACTACAACCTTAACTAAAATTAAAACAAAACATTAAAATAAATATAAATCTGATTCAAAATATTAACAAAACCTACATAAGGGATACAAAGTTAACTCTGGTCCTCAATTAAGAGTTGCAACAATTGTGCAAAGTTTATTAATCACCTCTGCTGCACTTTCTCACAGGTATCAAGAAAGCTCATTCGAAAGCACACACTGGAGGAAGGAAATCCAGAGGAGAACTCCACACTTCACTAGTGGCCGCGGGCACAGCTTTAGGCAAAGTCAGACACCGAAGAACTTTCTGAATGCCCACAAGATATGGACAAAGCATTTTAAACCAGACGCATGCATAATTGACATGCTCAAAGGGTTTAGAACTGTAAATGAAATACAATTATTATTTAATACAAGATAAGTGTCACAGAAGCCTCATGATAAATTTAGAGGGAGCGCTTATTAAGACCCTACCTTCACCGTCTGTCCTGCCTCAGGTCCGTCCTATTGGGAACAGAAGCAGATAATTAGTTGGGAACTCAGGAACACCTCTGTCAATAATTCAGTAGCATTTTAATTTCAAATGAATCGCTGCACTTTTACGTGACCGTGTGTGTCAAAGTGCCTCATTTTTTTACGCTTTTGAGCTAAGAGATACTTAAATATGTTTAATTGTTAGGATTAAAGGTTGTTCAGAACTATACAAATGATGTGAATAAAGTTGAAAAAAGGTGAGATTTATAATTTTAATAGTTAATGATAAGTTAAATAATAACACTGATTATATAACTGTAGAATTTAGCAATTATATAGATTTTATTATTATAGAATGTATATACATTGTACTATAATATATACTGTACAATTAAAGTATATATATAAGTTTGCATTATATGTAAAGCAAATTAAATTAGCAATGACCCCCCCCACCAGGTCTTACACAAGTGAAAATAAAATATAAAAAGTTTAGATATTTATTTAGTATTCTCTAATTTTTCATTTCCACATGAAAATCAAACACCTCAGATGCATCACCTTTTCAGAAAGAGAGTTTTATCTGTAGAACAGCCTTTCACTATTTCATGAAAGCAAGTCAATCTAATCTCATATCAACTCCTGCAGCAAAGGATCTTGATTATTCTCTTTTGTCTGATAAATTAAATACTTTTCTTTTGTTGGTTTGAGTTCTGAAATAGGTAACTGTTTGAAATTAGCATACGAAATATGTCTGTTACAAAGTCACATACCGAGCAGGAACGAGTTTATTTATAAACCAAGAGCCATTTATTTTAGGGTGTAAAGCCTAACATATGCAATCATAGTCAGTTTACAAATGTGTTTTTGTTGAGTATCATATTTCATACATCTTTAAGGCTCATATTAATTATGGAGATCTAGTCTTTCTCAATGTTTTATATATAGGCTATATAATGAAGAGTTTGGTTCCAAAACGCGATAAACGCCATTTAAAAAAACAATTGAGTTTCCGCCAAAATCAGTATTGTATCTGGTCGGTATTGAAAAGTCAAAATGTGATATCCGCCGAGTTATTCTGTCATGTCTTCTCCCTTTTTTTCCAAACCAATTTTGGAATTTCTGTGATTTAATGTGATATTGTTGTTCATGTTCTTGCTCATGATTACATTTTATTTTATTGTTGTAATTAATTTATAGCATTAACAAGATGACCCGTTGAATTCATTTTGGGAGCGATGACTGATTGAATGTATTTTTAGTCCAGTGCCTGTATATACAGTAAGATTAGTATTGACCAAGTTCAGAGGCTGTCATATGTGGATCAACTTACTATGTTGTTTATTTTCAACAGTTTCAATATGAAAAATAACTTTTGTATTGATTCAATGGATTTATTGCATTTTGAAGAAAAAAAAGTGTCATGGATTTTTTGCATTTTGGGAAAAAAAATAATAACATTTTATAATAAATCTTTGAAAATCGAAATCTGGATTAGAATTTTTAATGTTATTATAACCTAAAGATGCTATGTGAAAGTTTGAAACAGAAAATAGTGGTTTTCATCTTGCCACTTTCTTGGTAAAGAAAACACATTTTTACTCAAATTAATCAAAATGGATTTATAGCATTTTGGAACCAAACTGTTCAGATATATATGTGTGTGTGTGTCCTGTATCTTGTGTTTTCCTCCCCCACGTGCTCCATGTTCAGTTTATGCCCATTTTTGGTTTCCTTCCTGTTCCCTGATTGTGTTCTATTGTTCCCAGGTGTTTGTTCATTGATGCAGGTGTGTCTGATTAATTCCCTCGTTAAGTTCCCTTCTTAAGCGCTGTTCTGTCACCATACTTAATTGAACACAATGGACTTGTATAAGCTGTATGAACTTGTATACCTGAATGGCGATGGTTAGGGAGGACGCCTGAAAGTGTTTCTCAATCACATCGGCTATTCTCTGTGTGGTCATGAACAGATCTGCCACCTCATCAGGACGAAGATCTCGAAATCTCTCAACGACGCGAAGAGGACAAACTAGAACATCTGTAGGAAGAGCTTGTCAAGGGAAAAAACATTTCAAACGAGAAAAACACACATTACTGCACAAGTTTGGGTTCCAGTAAACACAAATATTTCACTCTTTCAAAAATAAAGCCACAAGTTATAAGCAATATGCATGCGAATATGATTTTAGTGTGAAAATTTGCTTAGTAATGTTTTCTGTGTGAAGTTACATGCCATGACAGAGTAATGCCTAAAACCATGAACTGGAATAAACAAAATAAAATTAATAAAATAATAATAATAATAATAATAATTTAAAAACAAACACTCACACCCTCCAAAAATTAGCCCTGTAGACCGTACATAGGGTAGATGTTCAGCTATTGTTCAGGTGATAAAACTTTTTTTTTTTT
>NW_015639085.1:39357-47760 GCF_001515625.1 Sinocyclocheilus rhinocerous
TTTTTTTTTTTTTTAAGTTTTTAAAGTTGTGAGTAGTTAAAATTATGTGATCTTGGACCTTTTATTCAGTGTGTACCATTGAAAAGACTGTAAATCTTTAGCTTAGCTTAACTTGGTATTGGAATCTGAAATATTCCTTTAAGTTGCATTTACAGTAAGTTGTACAACAGTTAAGTTGTATTTACAAGACAGAACATTCGTTTGAGCCTTTGTAACAAATTCACCTTTAACTGACAAAGTGATTTCTGTAGTTATACAATGGAAAGGTATTGCAGAATTCGAGTAGAACAAATCTCTTACCACTCCAGAGATGAAGACAAACATTACAGAGTGGCCAATATCACCTAACTTAATCTAGACAAATGAAAAAAAACTCTATAATAACCACAGGAAGACAAAACAGGGACAGGCTGAACATATGAATGAAGAAAGAAGCTGTGGACCCTGAATTTTTCTGTCCCTGCCCTGAATACCAATAACAGGAGATCTACAGCACACACACTGATGTAAACCCACACACAAACCCACATCCTTCTACACAAGCAAAATAGAGCAGACGATATATATATCTTTCATAGGATGTCACAAGTCAGTTTGTTGAAATTTCATCGCTGCTAGATATTCCACAGTCAACTGTAAGTGGGATTACTGGAAATTGGAAGCATTTAGAGAACAGGGTGGGTCATTAAGTGCTGGTGCGTAAAACTAGAGCATTGCCAACGCTCTACTGATTTGATTAGCTGAAGAGTTCCAAACTTCCACTGGCATTAATATCAGTACAAAAGCTGCATGGCGAGAGCTTGATGGAAAGGGTTTCCATGGCCGAGTAGCTGCATGCAAACCTCACTTCACCAAGTACAACACCAAGCGTCGGATGGAGTGTGTAAAGCATGACGCCACTGGACTCTGGAGCAGTGGAAACCTGTTCTGTGGAATGACAAATTAGATCTTCTCTGTTTGGTAGTCTGATGGGCAAGTCAGGGTTTGGTGGATGCCAGGAGAACATCATCTGCCTGACTGCATTGTGCCCACTTCAAAAGTTTCTTATTTAAAACGTGTTATTGCAGCGTTGAACAATGTGGCTAATCACAGACATGTCTGTTGATTTCTTGAACGCAATGGCCAATCAGGTGTGTTTAAGTTAGAATCCACTTACCATTCAAAGCGCTGGAGTTTTCGTTCAAAGATAAGTTACAGAAGCTTGTAAATCCTGTCATTATAACAAAGTGTATAAACGATGTAAATAAAATTACTTACATTCATTGTGCAATGTAGAGAGCTTCATTGATTATAAAAGAACTTTGTGAGATTGCGATAAACTGAAATGAGTGACAACTTTTTAGTGATTATAAAAAGAGTGTTCTGTGCACGCTTTCTTGAATATCTAATCCATTCAGAATCTGAATAAAAGTTGTTTTTTTGTTTTTTTCATGCTGCTAAAAGGAGCAACATGGTGTACACACTGTAAAGTTTCAGGGTCGCGGAAATTTATGTTGCATCAATTTAAAAAGAAGAAAAAAGGGTCGCTCTTAATAAAAAGTTTGAACACCATTGCTCAACTAGATGAACAGGCATAAATTCCCACAGATACTCTCCAAAATCTTGTGGAAAGCCTTCCCAAAAGAGTGGAGACTGGTATAGCTGCAAAGGGGGTCAAGCTCCAGTTTAATAACTTTGTATTTAGAATACAATGTCCCTGTTGGTCTATTGTTGGTCTAATGGTCAGGTATCCAAATACTTTCTATATAGTGTATCTAGGTAGACTTACTTTGACAACAGTAGGGGCGTGCTCTCAAAATAGGGTGAATGATGCAACATAACTCCAGCAGGCATCTCTGGTACTTCATTAAAGTAGACTCTACAGTAGAGTTGCAAAGACTGAAAAACATCTTCTCTCTCTCTCTCTCTCTCTCTCTCTCTCTCGGGTCATGAGATCAATAGCCATTTGATTCTCCACAAACAGTGAGATATTCTCACAAAACAATTTTATGAACTCTGTAAGCCACTGAAATTTAGGTTCAGAGTTGAAAGAAAAACTTAGGAGGGATATTAACCATGCTGACATGAATACTGCAGTAAATGGATGCAGAATGAGGTCTCAAGACGTTTTTTTTTTGTTTTTTTTTATACATTCATACAGTATATCAGCATGGTGTCGGCAAGTTATATACTCATAAAAATGTGTACATATATCTTAAATCAAAACTCAAATATACTCTTACATTCAAATTCATTCTTACAGCCAGACATACATTTGTCATACTGTTTGAAGGACTACACTACATGAGTACATTAGGCCACTCACAGCATAATGGTCACATCAGAGCAGAATTAGTCTCCGTGAAAGGCACACAAGATCTGTTTCCTCGGCTTTCATGTAAAGCTTGCTGGAATGCAATCAGATGCCATATTAACTGGTGTCTTTCACACCAGTGTGGGCTACATGTACGCATCACTAGGGATGAAAAATAGCATTTGCTTTAACAAAGAAGATGAAGGAAGAGGAGAAATAGGAAAGAAGATGGCATGCAAGATGGCTGTTTGGCATGATATGTTTACTGTTTCTTTGAGGAACCAGTATTGATGAGCTGAGGTCTGGTCATTTTTACAGACTCTCATTTTGGTGGTATATGTAGGGACTTTAGCCCTATTCGGAGGGGACTAATTTTCTAAACAATGTTTGAGTTACAGGTCTTATCACCCGACGTCTGTGATTCCATGTACCGATTCGGACGAGAATAACATCTCTGTGTTTATTACAGAGATGGGAGGGTCTGTTTTGTACATCTGGGCATTAAACAAACATGCTACGATAATTTTCATAAAGGTACATATGTAGCATAATTAAATCATTATGTAAATGAGTGCAGAAATGAAGACGAGTAATCTTACCTGACGCTGATATTACTGTAGCCAGTCTTAACAGTTTATGCGATCTTCTGTGAAACACAAATTTCTCTAATGCCCCCCCTGTAAAACTAGTGCTGTACGAAAAGGGCTTTAGTTGATACAATATAACACAGTCAGTATCGGTCCTAGACCCAAACTCACTGTCAACAACAACTGATACATTCAGTCAGAGTTGAGTTAGAAATAAAAAAGGAAGAATATTACAAACAATAGAAAAAATAAATACATAAATAAACAAGTTAGATATAAAATAATAATAGCCTACTATACAGAAACTGAATAAAGTACTCAAATTTAAAAATAAAACACTGCATAGTTTTTACCATATGGATATATATGAATTCTTATTAAAGTTACTAAAGTTATTCAGTCAAGAGCAGTTAATGATTTTCTAATTTTCTTTTGTTGTTTGATTAACATTAAATGACAGGGACAACAGCAGGTTTATTAAGCTGTCACTTTATGACCGAATGCACAGATCTAATGCACTGACAAGCATTCAGTTACTTTCCTAACTGTTTATGTTCACTTAAGACTGAAACTGATTGTGTTTAAGATTTAAGTTATATCTCAAATGACAAGGGATTAACCATGTTTATATTAATTAACCCACAAACTCATTCTCTCAGATGGCCTGGGTATGCATATTGATATACTGATATACTGCATATACAGTGCCCTCCTTAAGTATTGGGACAGTAATGACAAAATTGCTTTGTTTGCTGTGTAGTCAAGACATCTGCAAATATGATTAAAAGATGAATATGAGACAAAACTGCAGAATGTCACATTTTATTATTAGCTGTTTTAACACATACATGTTTTACCAAATAAAAAGGACAGCACTTTTAGAGTTCATTCCACTATTTGATGTGAGCATAAGTATTGGAACAGTTGAACTTAAGGCATATGTAAAAGATTAAAAGCTATAATTTAGTTGCAGATCCCTTGTGTGCAATCACAGCAGTGAGTCTGCGACCCATAGACATCACCAGACTCTTGGTCTCACCCTTTGAAATGTGTTTCCCTGTTTTTAATGAAGCCAATTCCAACATTCATGCCCATGCATAGCTGAACCTCCACCATGCTTTACAGATGAGGCTGTATGCCTTAGGATCATTTGCAGTTCCCTTTTTCTCCACACTTTTGCTTTCCCATCACTTAGATAAAGGTTAATCTTTGTCTCATCTGTCCATAAAACTCCAAATCTCTACTGGCTCACATTTGTGCTTTTTTGCAAACTTGCTGATCAGAGGTTTGCATCTTGCTGTGTAGCCTCTGTAATTCTGCGTGGAAGTCTCCTGTGGACAGTAGATTGACAGAGCATCACCCCAGCTTTCTGGAGGTTATTGGTGATTTTACAGACACGTATTTTAGGGTTCATTTTCACAACTTTTATGATTTGTCTGTCATCAACTGCTGTTGTTTTTCTCAGCCGAGCAGGTCGTTGTTGGTTGCTGATGTCGCCAGTGGTTTTCAAACTCTTAATTTCTACATGTCTTTTGTTTTTGCTATAGCTCTAATTGACTTCCTCTTTTCTTTTAGCATCCAAATTGCTTGGTTTGCAGCTCCCTCGTCTTCATCCTGGTTTGTGTGTATCGTCATCAAATGCAAGACTTAGAATGCAGAAGCAATTGATATAACTGATACGACACATTCCCTGCTTTTAATATCTGAACAATTAATGCATCAGGACACAGCTGATCACTTACAAAGTCCTGTGAGGCAACTGTTCCAATACTTATGCTCACACCAGATAGGGGATGAAACTCTAGAAGTGCTGATCTTCTTAGCTGGTAAAACATCTATGTGTTGAATCACCCAATAATAAAATGTGACATTCTGTAGTTTTGTCTCATATTCTTCCGCGTTCTGGATTAATTGTAGAGGTTTGATAGAAGTGGCTGGAAGATCTGCCAAGAGAGCATTGCAATAGTCCAGCCTGGACAGAACAAGAGCTTGAACAAGGAGTTGTGAAGCATGTTCCGAAAGAAAGGGCCTGATCTTCTTGATGTTGAATAAAGCAAATCTGCAGGACCGGACAGTTTTAACAATGTGGTCTGAGACAGTAAGCTGATCATCATTCATATCTCCAAGGTTTCTGGCTGTTTTTGAAGGAGTTATGGTAGATGCGCCTAACTGGACGGTGAAATTGTGATGAAACGATGGGTTTGCTGGAACCACAAGTAGTTCTGTCTTGGCAAGGTTGAATTGAAGGTGATGGTCCTTCATCCAGCAAGAAATGTATGTTAGACAAACTGAGATGCGAGCAGCTATCGTCGGATCATCAGGATGGAATGAGAGGTAGAGTTGAGTGTCATCAGCATAGCAGTGATATGAAAAGCCATGTTTCTGAATGACAGAACCTAGTATATATATATATATATATACACATATACAGATGCCTCAATTCAAGGTAATATAAATTACACAACAGTTACAGTTTTATGTCCTTTATTTTTCTTATTGATGTCCAAATGCTATTGTTCATGTCAGAACTGTTCATATAACACATTTAATTTCTCACCTACACCATGTAAAGTAGTTTTTTGACTGTAGTTTGACTGCTTTCTCATGATCTCCCACAGATGCATGGCAACATCAGATCAATGGCATTATTCTCAGTCATAGCATTTATTTGACTGCTTTCATCTCTTTGTCTTTGCAGGTTTACAGTCCTTTGCTAATGTGTCCTTTCAAACATTGGCCCTTGAACCTTACACTACTGAAACGTTGACACATCTACAAAAGAATCACAGCTCCAAGCAGCTGAGTAATGAGATCGAACGATAACCACATAAAGAGGAAGGCAAGTAAATAAATAAATGGAGACACCACTGGAAACACCGTTGGATGGCAAATCCCCAATTAGCCCTCGAAATCACATTCGGGAGCTAAGCGGCTAGCAGGAAATGAACATGGCAGTAGCCATGGCAGCCAACAGGCTGAAATTTAATGGAACAATTAGCGCTTAGCGCAGGGTACGTGACCTCTCTGATAGAGTAGGACTCTGGGCTCAGGATCCAGTAATGTGTGCTGAAGAGCGGGTCAGTGAGTCAATACAGTGCTAAATGTGACCAAGATGGAACACAGGAAGTCCTCACCTCATAATTTCAGAGCAGCGTGACCCATCGGCGCTGATGAGACGATTAACAGAGGGACTCCACGGCCTTTGACTTTGCATGCGGTGTTCTTCTGTCCTTATGGCATAGCGTATCTAGCATTTGTTTGCTTGTGTATTCATTTTTTCCCTTTGAAAATAGCAATGAAGCTTAAACATAAAGGGGGTGAAGGTGTATAAGGCAAGACAGGACTATTTTCTCCCTTTTTTGCTTTCCTTTTTCCTTCCAGCTCAAGTTTTGACACTTAATAGGCTATTTTGGACACACACAAAAGCAGGACATGACTGAGCAATACAGACAGTCTTTTAGCCTGTGATGAACCCAGCAGGGGAAACATGAATCAAACTGCCTTTATTCGCTTCACACCCTAACTACAGGACTGTCAGAACAAAGAGATCTCACACACAGCTACCAATCCAGCCTGTCTGCCTTATTACAGACCTCCTAAGCCAAAAACTCGCCAGCCGCCCGGTAGAGTGACAGAACTGCTGGCAAAGGGCTTTTTTAGCAAAGCATCTTTTCAGAATTTCAAAGATGCTCAGAAATAAAAAAGAGAAGGTGAGATAGGTAGAGTAGATGTCGCTCTTCTATTTATCAACCCACCAAACTGGCTCTTCAATATACCTACCATCATTTTATGTTGTGTATGTATGTTGTCCTCATTGCAAAAACAGTCATTGCAGACAAATGGCTTTTTAATTGCAGTAAGAATCCCTGCAATCACAAGCTTCTAACTTTTACGGCATCAATCATCTAAATGTTTTAATATAAGCTTAGACTAATTCAAAAGCCTGGTGTAGTCATTACATTTTATGTGCCATTCGCACCATACAGTTACGTCTACCCTCTGTACAGATGCAAACACAAGCACACAAACAGTAATTATACCTATCAAAAAGAACCAGGGCAATTAAACAGCATGCCAGGCAAAAGAGAAGCATATTTATACTTTATATAGTACCTTGTTGATTTCTTATTATAGTACTTTTATCAAATAAAGTCATTTTTAGAAACATGAAAATTAAGTAAATGCTGTAACTGTAATCTGTAATCTGAGGGCTGTCAAAATAAAATTAACCTATTAACCAGACAGAAAAAACATGGCATTTTGTTGCCCAATCTCTATTCTAAATACATTTATGAACTATATTTTCCAAGACTTCAGTAGCCATCTGTCAGCTTTCAGTTAGGAATATATATATATATATATATATATATATATATATATACAGGGTTACAGTGGTGGCAAACCCCTCAGGGAACCAACCCTCGGGGGCCCACCACTCCTCCAGCGCTCCGCAGCCAGCCGAGCCGCCAAAGGAACGCGCTGGGCCTTCTTCAAAGAGCGTACCAGCGGTATCCCTTGGGGCTCCTCCCGATGACCGGATGTCGATAACTGCATTGGAGGGAGAGCTCTCTGGAGAGGAAGATTCGGCTGCGCTGCCGCCCTCCGGGACGGTGGCAAGGTTGGACGATTGGTTTCTTGGGGTGGCTCGCGCTGGTTCTCAGCGCCCCGCCTCGGTGCCTTTCTTCCCGGAGGTGCATGAGGAGCTCACCAGGTCATGGACGGCACCTTTAACTGCTGGAAACCGACCTGCTGGTTCCTCTTCCCTCACCACCCTCGACGATGGTGCAGCTAGGGGGTATACAAGGTTCCCCCCGGTGGAGCGGTCGGTTGCGATGCAGTTGTGTCCTAATACCGCCTCCAACCGGCAGGGAGAACCGTGCCTCCCCTCCCGGGTCTGTAGGTACTCGTCTGGCCTGTCCGGAAATGCTTATACAGCCTGTGGAGAAGCTGCCTCTGCCTCACATGCTACGGCGTTACTGCAGGTTCATCAGGCCAAGGCACTGAGGGACCTGCACGAGGGTGGTCATGATTCAGAAGTTCTGAAAGAGCTCCGAACCGCTACTGACCTCGCGCTCTGAGCGGCGAAGTTCACCGCGAGTTCTCTGGGTCCTCTGCAATGTCAAACCTGGCGGTGAGCGAAAGAGCAAGAGGCCCCGGGACAGGTGACCCAGAGAGGGAGGAAGCTGCTCTTTGGGGGATGGTGAAGGCACCTCTCCCTCCTCCGGAGAAGGGCCGTGGGGATAACACCGGACCTCACTCATCCTCCTCCTTTGCCAGCCGGCAGCAGCGGGCGGTTCAAGAGCGTCAACAAAAGGCCCTACTCACGCACTCTCTGCCAACGTGTGGAACCAGGTAAGCATTGCACCGCACACTCAGACCCCTCGCCGGTCCACTCACAAGCCGCCCGAGTTGGGTCCCTGTGTTCCACCTCACTGCCCCACTGCTTGCACGGTGTCTGGGTGCCTGGCTAGTACTACCCAACCCGTCTCGTTGGCTTCTGCGGACCATCAGCCTCAGCTATGC
>NW_015639085.1:47823-72597 GCF_001515625.1 Sinocyclocheilus rhinocerous
CCCTCCAGCCGATATGAATACAGGGTTTTACAGCTCTTACTTCATTGTACCTGAGAAATGCGGTGGGTTACGACCAATCTTGGGTCTGCGTGTCTTGAACCGGGCCCTTTGCCGGTTACCGTTCAAAATGTTGAAGCAGAAACGCATCTTCGGGTGCATCCGTCCACGAGATTGGTTTGCAGCGATCGACCTGAAGGATGTGTACTTTCATGTGTCGATCCTTTCCGCGCCACAGACCATTTCTGCGGTTTGCGTTCGAAGGATGAGCATATCAGTACGAGGTCCTGCCCGAAAGAGCAAGCTCTCCCCGACGCAGAGGATCTCTTTTCTTGGTATGGAGTTGAATTCGGTCGAACAGACAGCATGCCTCACAGAGGAACGTGCACGGTCGGTGCTAAACTGCTTTAATTCGTTCAAGGGCAGGACAGCGGTCCCACTGAAATTATTTCAGAGGCTCCTGGGGCATACGGCAGCTGCAGCAGCAGTTATGCCGCTGGGGCTGCTTCATATGAGACTGATCCAGCACTGGCTTCATGGCCGAGTCCCGAGGTGGGCGTGGCAGCGTGGTACTCACCGGGTCCAAGTTGCACCGGCCTGTCGCCAAACCTTCACCCCGTAGTCAGACCTTACATTCCTCCGGGCAGGAGTGCCCCTAGAACAGGTCTCCAGGCATGCTGTGGTTTACACAGATGCCTCCACCACCGGCTAGGGGGCCACGTACAACGGGCATGCAGTGTCGGGGGTATGGACGGGCCCCCAACTGCACTGGCACATCAATTACCCAGAGTTGTTAGCAGTGTGTCTTGCCTTGAACCGTCTCAAAGGGTGCTTACGAGGCAAATACGTGCTGGTCCAAACGGACAACACGGCGACCATTCCGTACATCAACCGACAAGGTGGTCTGCGCTCCCGTCGCATGTCGCAACTCGCCCGCCACCTCCTCCTTTGGAGTCAGAAGGTTCTGAGGTCACTGCGTGCCATTCACAATCCGGGTCTGCTCAACCGTACGGCCGATGAGCTGTCATGAGCTACGCTCCCGGGATAATGGAGACTCCATCCCCAGAGGGTCCAGCTGTTTTGGAGATGTTTCGGAGCCGCTCAGGTAGACCTGAGACGGGGTCCCTGGACGGGACGCGGAGGTTCTAGGTGACCTAGCCCAAGAGGTAGTTGACACCATCACTTCGGCGAGAGCACTGTCTACGAGACACGCTTATGCCTTGAAGTGGAACCTGTTCGTCGAGTGGTGTAGTTCTCACCGAGAAGACCCCCGGAGATGCCCGATCAGGGTCGTGCTTTCCTTTTTGCAGCAAGGGCTGAAGCGACGGCTGTCTCCCTCCACCCTTAAAGTCTATGTCGCTGCGATTGCTGCTAAGCATGACCTCGTGGATGGGAAGTCGGTAGGGAAGCATGATCTGGTCATCAGGTCCCTTAGGGGGACCAGAAGGTTAAATCCTCCCCGGCCCTTCTCTATACCCTCTTGGGACCTGTCTCTAGCGCTCAAAGCACTACAGCAGGGCCCATTTGAGCCTTTGCAGTCAGTCGAGCTAAAGTTTCTTTCAATGAAAACTTTGCTCCTGCTTGCACTGGCCTCCATCAAGAGGGTAGGGGACCTGCACGCATTTTTGGTCGACGATTCGTGCCTAGAGTTTGGGCCGACTGACTCCCAGATAATCCTGAGGCCCCGACCCGGCTATGTGCCCAAGGTTCCCACTACTCCCTTCAGGGATCACTTTGTCTGTTACGGAGGCCGGCAGAAGGGGAATGCAGTCTCTAAGTTACATATGTGTAAGTGCTTACGAAATCTCCTTCGGGAAAGATGGGGCTTCCGCAACGTTCCTGTTCCAAGTGGAACGGGTACGTTTTCCCAGTGTTATCCAATCTCACTGAGTGGGTAGTGCTATGACAACAGTGACTGGTCTTCTTGTTGCGAGCTCCGGCCTACACCACAAAGGGGTCGAACAGGCGGCTCGAACAGGACACTGGAAGGGGCAGCATCCATGGCGCTTTGGTAGGGATCCCAATTCATCGGTCACCGACGTGACGTCTCCGTTCCCTCCTTCACGAGGGTTACATACGTAACAGAGACGATCTCTTTAGTTTATACACATTTTCTGAAACAATGGTGTTCGGTGTTAGCTGACATTCAAATTCCATTGCATGGAATAAAGCAACTTTGACATTCAGCTAAACTAACCCTTCACATATGAAAAAGTCATGATGGTACGTAAATGACGGCTAAATGTCTGGGTGAACTATCTCTTTAAAGTTTTTTTTTTTTTCCCCACATTATAAATTGGAACTTGATATGTGTTTAAGGAGAAAGCTAGTAACAGTCTACAGCTACAAGATGTATAGAAAAACCGAAGCAGTGACAAAATAGTTTCAGCCTTTAAGTGTTCATGAACATGTTGATATATATTTCAGTCAAAGATACTGTAGCAAGAGCTGGTAAAATCTGCTGGTTCCAATCTGATTGCCTGTCTGAATACGAAGGAATTTACAGACTAACATTGATTTCCATCAGTCTAAGGAGCCTAAGCTGCTTTGCTGGTTTTAGTCAGTTTAAGATTATCTTAACTGGTTTAACATGGTTTCATATAGCTTGACCAAATGGAAACCAAATTCCCCCTAAAATCAGCCATCAGAACATCCTCACCACTCTGGAAGACTAAACAAGACCAACAGCCCAGGTTAGATGGGTTAAAGATTGATTTTCTCAGGCTAGTCATTAGATTTGCCCAATTTCTGAGGTTCACTGCTCTGAATTCTGAAGACGATATATAATTTGGTTTGAAGCAGCTGACAATAAGTAACCAAGATATCAGTGCATGTTAGCCAGTAGCATTTGCGAAATCTCGCTAAATTACAGAGACTTTATGCTAACAGTCAAAACTTTGGTTTGTGTAACTAGAAACAAAATGACCTTAACCTGCAAAGCAAATAATTTCCCGATCTGATAGCTAATCTAAAAAGCTAATCTAAAAGCAACCATCATTCTCTGTCAGAAAATATCTCCCAATACTCCGCTTCGCGAGGGAACTGAGGCGTGCAAGGTGACAGAAAACTTTTACTATCTAATAAAACATTATCATTTGTGAGAGCACATATGGGACATATCTGCATATACAGAGATTATTAGAAAAGCAGGTGACAAAAGCTCACTAGCGTTCAGAGAGTAGGTACGCTAATACCGCGGGGTAGGTATCACCAAAATGCAGCATCCTAATTCCAAGGTGGATTTTTTGAGGCTCTGATCCATGAACTTGCTCATCAGCGCTCTACACACCTTGCTGCACCTTCAGGTTAATGGCAGTATTCACACACAGGTTCATCCATGTGTCTCTGTCCTATTACGCGGTGACAGACGGTCTCTCTGCGGCCTGCAGGATCATCCTTCACACTTGATTAGCAAGGCAAATAGGCAGGAACGGGAGCGTATCATAGGAGAAAGACTTCACATGTGACACCTTGAAATGGACTTCACCAACCCAAGGGAGAGTTTAATATGAACACAAGCCGTTTTCCTGTGAAACGCAGGATGACGGGAAAGCAATAATTAGGAAAGGATATCAATGGGATCACAGAATATGACTAATCTCAACAGTACTGAAGGCTAAGGAGAATGGCTAGCAGTACCTGCGCGGAATTATTAGACTTATTGAAACAAAAATGTTTATGACAGCAGGAGGATCCCGAGTGACTGGCCATAAATGATGGCGAAATTAGTATCTAAATCAATTATAGTATATCATATCAATAAAACTGACAGTCATGAAACTGTTGCTTCATGTAGCAGTTTGGTAACACAGACTCAACTTTTCAATATCAACTTTAAATAATAAAGTACAGCTTTTATTTGAAATATTAATATTTTGTATAGGGATGCACCGATACCACTTTTTCCAGTACTCGTCCGATACCGATACTTTTCAGTATGTACACAACTATGAATACTTTGTCGGGCAGCCCTTAGCCTCAATGACAGCCTGCAGTCTCCTGGGCATGCTGTCACCCAGCTTCATGAAAACCTGAACTTCATTTTTTTTCCCCAGACTCAGTCTGAATAATTTTTGGACCCAAATGTGTATCAGTTTTACTGGTAATCCACTGTATGAATAATTTTTGGGTATGATTTGTCACAGTTTACTTTACTTTCACTGTATATCCTTCGGTTATTTTCACACTTAATTATGCCCATTAAATGTATCTTACAAGTTTTTGTTTCTTTCACTGTTCATTTTTTGCTCTATGTTACAGATATTTGCGTTTTGCGAGGGAACGAGTACAGGAGACCAGTAGTACAAGTACCAGTACAGGAGACCAGTATCGGGCCCGATACCGATACCAGTGGTGCATCCCTAATTTGTATTATGAACTTTGTTTATGATCCATTTAATACATTTTTATCTATTTAATGCATACTTGATGAATAAAAGTATGAATAATTAAAAAGATTTTCATATATACCCATACTTCAGTATATATGAACGTCTGATCATTTATAATAATGTGATTTAGTAATAAAAGCTATGCATTTTTTATATATTACAGTTCCTCGTAGCATTACATAAGCTGTGTAACAGTGTTGCTATTGTGAACGAAAACTTATATCTCACAATTGAAATAGTTGAAATCAAATCAGATATAAACATCAGATGAAAAACTTAAACTTTACCAAAGAAACGAAAGAAAGAAAAAAGTAACTAAATCTGGAATAAAAAATAAAATAAAGATAAATGCAAATATAAAAACAAAAAGTAATACAATTATGAAAGCACATAAAATGACTACTACTAATAATACACAAAGCTAAGTTAAAACATTAAGAAATACTATAACAGTATAATAATAATAGTAATAATAATAATTAAAACATATATAATGCTGTGTTCATTAAATCTACTCTGCTTTACAGTTTCCTTAAGTGTGGTTCAGGGATTTTTTAAAAACAATAATCACATAATTTCTAACCAATAATGCATTTTAGAACTTAGCATAACTATAAAAATGTATATTCATTATAAAAATGCCCATGGAGTAATAAGGTTGTATTCATTTACAAGACTTTCCCAGATCGAGAAATCACACCTACAAGCTGTAGAGTTAGTGAATTAAAATAAGGAACAACTTGATTTTTAGATTGTTATATTAATGCTTGTTTTAACTTATTTTAAACACTTTTGAGTACTCTTGAGGCCCCTCTGGAAGTTTGCTGAGGCCCCCTAGTGGGCCCCAGCTCCCTGGTTGCGAACGATTGACTTAAGTTGTAACTGAATCAACTTGAACAGCTAATGATAGAAAGTGGCTGTTTTTGCTGAGGCTGTTAAATGTGCTTTTTTTGTTTGTTGCTGTCAACACCTCACACCGTCTTTAGTTTAGACTTCACAGCAGGCTCTAAACCTGAATTCCCATCAGCACGCTGAGTGGCAGTGAAGCAGCGGGCGCTGGCGTGATGAAGACTGGCATCAGTGGACCAGTTAGCTCTGATATACCGACAGCCGCACCAAGACAATTCAGAAGACGCAGAGAAAACAGATCTCCACAACCCATCACGCTCCTTTCAGAGGAACAAAGCCATGCTTTAGCATCCCCGGCTGTGTGGCAGGAACAAAACGTCGAACCGTTTTAACATCCAGCCTGGATCATACATCATCTGGAGATGTACAGAAGGAACGGCAGGGCCGAGGGAAAATCATGCATCTCATTTTGACAGATTCAGTCGTTTGTAAGGCATTTAAAAGCATCTGCTTTCCATTTGAAAGATTCAAAAGAGGACGCTCGCGTGTTTGCGCAAGGGCACGGATCCACGTCCTTTCATTTCTCCGGCTCTCTTGACTGACTGATCTCATTTCACTCTGCCAGCACTTAAAAAAATGAAATAAATAAATGCTCGTACAATGAATGATCCATCAAGGTGGCATTTGTCTTATGATTGCGTTTGTGTTTGGAAAGAGCATACACTCGCAACATTTTCCATGCAAGGTGGAAAGCAAGCAGACAATTAGAAGGTGATTTATTGTCTTCCTAAAACAATCACGGCTAGCCTGCAATAACGCTGCCTAAACTGAGGGCCTTGTGATGAAATATTCAAGAGAGATGTTTCCAAGCCGTGATATATAGCAAAGGATATCACTCACCCAAACGCACACCTGAAGGATAAATAAACAGACAGCCAATGGTTGAAATTATGTGCGCATGACTTCATATTTGCTCCATAAACCTGACATGAGCTCTTTAAATATGGTGCAAATTTACAGCTGGCGTTCCAGCGGAGCGTCTAGCGCAGAACCTTTCATCGAGTAACACACCCCGGGTGTTTCTATTGTAAACCTCTCCTCTGAGACTTTACTGGAAGTCCTGCCTGAATGCACTTTTATTTTTGGCCTTTTTACTATTTTTATTTATAAGGATCGTGATCAAAAGGACATGAAATGATGCAGTGAAGAGGAAGAAATGACATTGGAAAAGTGGTGCAAGCTGAATTCAAACCAACTTGGCCGCCAAAAACTGCAAAATATGAATAGAATTACATAGAACTGCGAAATGTGTTGAAGCATGTGTGCTAATCACTAGGCTTTGTCTTCGACAGAACATGATTTTAGATCCATCACACACACACACACACACACACACACATATATATATATATATATATATATCAATCAATCAACATATTCTCTCTTAAAACAAGTATTAAAAAAGAATAAACAGAAAATAAGTTGATAGTTGTACTGTATAAAACAATTACACTGAAGTGCATCAATATATAATATATATATTATTGATGCACTTCAGAGTAATTGTTTTATACAGTACAACTATCAACTTGTTTTCTGTTTATTCTTTTTTAATACTTGTTTTATTAGAGAATATATTGATTGATTGATTGATTGATTGATTGACTGATTGATCGACTGAATCATAAGTTGATGCAAAAAACCTTCCTTCCTTCCTTCCTTTCTTTTCATAGTTCAATCATGTTTCTGCAGTGCATTTTTTTCAAACCATTTTTATGCTTTAAACAAGAAAATAAAAAACAAACAAACAAAATAAATTCTCTAAAAACAAGTCTCATCTAACACACTTTTGCTTAAAATGAGATTCACTTTTGAAAATAAATTTCATATCAAGGCTGTAAATATTAATATATTTTTTTATTGGAAAACAAGACAAAAACACTGATTAAGAAAATGATTGTCCTTGCAGTGTGAAGGTTATTTCTCACGCTCTAAAATAAGAGTTTGGTTCGATGACGAGCGCTTCACTCATTTGATAGTGAGTGTCTTGGGTGAACTTCTTCCGTGCAATTATCATTAAACTGTCAGGTAGGATTAGGGCCTCATAAGCTTTGCTGAGCGATCAGCAGCAGAAGCCCTGAAGAGATTCAGACGAATCCAAGGCCTCTCACTCTATGGCTGAAATGAGGAGGTGAGTTAAAGCCCTGAGACCTGCTGGGATTGTGAATACAACCTTTCTTTTACAAAACCTTTCTCCTAAGGATCACCGTAAGCTTCCAGGATACAAAGTACGGATGTAAGGGCTTTAATAATCCCATAAAAGAGTTCCTTCTCCGACAGGAAAGAGGGCAGTAAGTCATGTTGTGAGAGTTGTGAGAGTCATGTGAAATAATCTTCGCTTCTTGTAATCAAACATGTCAACATAATAAGACCGTACTTGACGCACCACTGAGGTTTTTATACACTCCACTTTGTCAAACACTGCAAGGATGTCTGCTGGATCAGTAATGGCTAGTGAGGTGTAATTTTAGAATTAACAAAGAATTCACAAAGCATACTTCAATAGTGTCCATTAACGTCAACATGAAAACAACAACAACTCGACAGTTTATTTTCGTAAAACATGACAAACGCAACAAACACATACACACAAAAAGTAAGATGGGTCTT
This sequence comes from Sinocyclocheilus rhinocerous, assembly GCF_001515625.1. NCBI lineage: Eukaryota > Metazoa > Chordata > Actinopteri > Cypriniformes > Cyprinidae > Sinocyclocheilus > Sinocyclocheilus rhinocerous. Next base: position 55,731 of record NW_015639085.1, read on the forward strand.
AATTGTATCCACTGGTAATTGAAGAGATAATGAAAATCAGTGAATACACAGCTATTTGGCTATTGGTTAACTTTGCTTCCAGCACCCAAACAGTGACGTCTAACAACATTATTTTGGATTACGCCATTGTGCATTTGGATATATGTGATAAAACATTGAGGAACATTGAACATTGAACAATTATTCTCCTTGAGTTACTGTCTTCCGCCATTAATGAGGGTACCCCAGAACGTAATTGATTACGTTCTTGGGTACTCTCCAAAATGGCGGAAGACGGTAACTCGGGGAGAACAATTGTTGAATAAATTATGTTATTATTGTTTTCTTTGCGCACAAAAAGTATTCTCGTAGCTTTGTATAATTACGGTTGAACCACTGATGTCACATGGACTATTTTACCAATGACCTTGCTATCTGGATCTGGGAACATTGCAGTTCCATTGCTGTCTACTGAGGGTCAGAGAGCGCTCAGATTTGATCAAAAATATAATATTTTGTGTTCCAAAGATAAACAAAGGTCTTACGGGTATGGAACAACATGAGGGTGAGTAATTAATGACAACATTTAAATTTTTGGGTGAACTAACCCTTTAAGTTGTAACAATTACTTTTTACAATGCATTTATTTATTTTATTTTTTTTACAGTATGCAGTCTTGGTGAGAATAAGAGACTTCAAACATAAAAGAAAATATCACCCCATACTTTTGAACAATAGCACATATTTCAGCGTCTATGCAGCATGAGATTATGTAGTATATTTTGGTAAAATATTACAAAGAAAAGCACTTTGTTCTTGGAATTAATAATGACCAGGAACCTGCATTAAGACAGTAAATAGAGTCCATTTTGAGTTGATATTGACTTCAGGGCAGTGGAGTACCATGAACAAGGTTTGACTGGCGTAAACTGAGAAGTGGCATGCGATCTGATTAAAGATTCTCAGATTCTTTAACACTTGTGCTCTCAAAAACACATTGATTCTGCCATGTTCATTTAAATTCTCAACAAGCGCTCCATAAAAACATTCTGCCTCAAAAAACAAGCCCACAGACAGGAATTGACAGTTTTGTCTGACTCAATCAATACCATCAATCTGTAGCTATCTTAAACATCTGATATGATTAAACAAGAAGGAGGGGGCGGGGGGGGTTGATGTGCACCCAAATCGATAAACTGTGGTAAATGCTTCCAAGGAGTGCAGCCATGAGATGAAATCAAAGCACCCTCATGCTCTCTCCTCTGAATAGCAGCACTCACTACAAGAGCAGCTTGGCAGCATTTATGGATCACGGGGTTAAAAGGGGACGTACAAGAAGGGACCACTGAGACAGAGGGATGTCAAAGCATTAAGACTCGACTGTCACATCTCTAATACGAACGCTCTGAGAAGGCCTTCCTCCACGGCCCACAGAAAGGGTCAGTCAGAACACTCTAAACGTTCCAAACATCAGAGCTGTACAGACACGTAATGGACAGCAAACCAGAGGAATATACGCATTACTGTCAGTCTTTGTTACTTTGTCGGGTTGTGAGCTGTCTAGCTAGACAGCATTTAAAAGGCAAGGTCGTAACCATTTTTTAAAGTCATATATTTAATATTAAGCATACATGTATTGTACAATTAATTAGTATAACACGGTGCAGGTCAAAAGTCTGGAACAATTGTGATTTTTTTTTTTTTTCAATGTTTTTGAAAGTAGTTTCTTATGCCCAACAAGGCTGCATGTATTTGATCAAAAATACAGTAATACTACTACATATTAAAATACTGAATTAATGAATTAATGAATATTGTGTGTGTGTGTGGTGATTTGGTGATTTGTTTGTTTACATTTTGATTGATTGATTGATTGATTTTTGACAATTCTGTTAAATTGACATCTTAAATATGACAAATAATATAATATAATAAATATAATATAATATAATATAATATAATATAATCAGTTTTTATATTTAATTTTAATAATTAATTTTAGTTAGTTTTAGTGATCGTGTTGTGTGTTTTTTGTCATTTTAGTAAGGTTTTTATTTATTTATTTTATACAATTTTTGACATTGATTTATTTTAGTACAACAAGTTATAATAAATTAAAATGATAAATTTTGCCTTTGCATTTAGCTGAAATAATAATTTAAAAAAAGTGTTCAACTGATTTATTTTATTTCAGTTTGATTTATTTCAAGTAGATTATTTCCCCTGTTACTGTTAGCTTTAAAACATACAAACGACAAACTCTATTGGAATTATTTTTATTGAGCTGAGCATAAATGAGTTAAAACTGAATAAATGCATATATAATAAACAATATGATTTAAATAAACACCTGAACATACAGTATTATAATCTGCTGTATCTGCTGTAAAACAAGGTATTATTTATTATTTGTTTATGTATTAATGAAAGTTAAATTAAAGTTGTTTTGTATTTTTGTGACTGCTGCACTATTAGCTTAGCAACATGCTAACAACAAACTCTATTGCAATCAGCTGTCCTTTACGGAAATTAACCATGGCTTTATTATAGTAAAAGTTTGGTAACCATGTTTTTGTGTGTTGATTACCATTTGTATAACCACAGTTTTACTACAAACACCATTGTTAAACTATGGTTAGTGTAGCAAAACCACGGTTAATTTGTGGTTTCCGAAACTGCCTGGCAGCTCCAAATTTAGGCAACACAAAGCAAAGCAGCTCACTAGGTGTGCATGGAACAAAGCTATTGTGTTTTCCATACTAATTATAAGCACTGGGGCGATGTACACATAAAGCCATAGAAGAAAGAGGCGATAAGATTATTAGACTAAGGCAGCTGAGCTGAGGTGATACAAACAGCATCAGTGGCGGTCTCATACCTGGAGGCTTGCCTTCAGGGACCTGCTAAACCCTGAAGGCAAGCCTCCAGGTATGAGACCGCCACTGATGCTGTTTGTTCTTAAAAGCTTTGTTAGAAAAGCAGAGCGGCACAGTAAGATTATGGCACTGCCTACCCCCGACTACACAGAAAAACATTCCCCGCCGATTTTGTGTTTGAAGTCGGAAGGTAATAGCCTGCTGGGACAATGTTTGTGTTTGTTTTTGATGACAGTTGAGAGGCATGACAAAATGTTCTTTGTGTATTGTGTCTTTGGCCACCTGGTCTGGAGCTACGTGAGGAGAAATCGGGGACTATCAGTTTCCGTGTATTACAAAAAGCAACAACATCACATTTCCAATTTGTCTTCTCAGCAGCTCTTTGAACTCGCAACCTAAGTCGATCTGTTTGCATTCATTTTTGCCTCGTTTGGCGAGAACAAAGTGTGAATATCACTGCACTGAAATGTTTTTGAACTGCTATATTTCACTTATATGTTGAAAGCACTAACTTAAAAACCACAGAGTGTACTCAGAGAACTTTTTATAGAGTTTGTATCCCCTATGACAACACTGTGTTTTTATTGCACTGCCATTTCTTTAATGGATACTTCCAGAGCGCTTTCGACAAAAAATACATTCAGTTTCGACACAAAGAAAAGATGTGGTGCTGCACGGTTATTTAGTCCCTTTGAGATCCACCTCTATACAGCTTGGAAAAGGCTCTGACAATCACAGGTATAAAAGACCGGTTTGTAAATGTTCATGAGAAGCAAATACGTGACTTTCTATGTACAATTTCTATGTACACTAGATATCTTCAATTCAGTGGAGTTCTGTAAATGGCCACACAATGAAAAATGCCAAGAATAAAAAGAGTTGTGACTATTACAAACACTGGACACTGAAGAGTCTGAGTATTTGAAGTAAGTAAATGTACAAATAAGGAAGTATTTTAGTTTTTTTTTTTTTTTTTTAAGAAATCTTTGAACAACCATCAGTAAGTGTGTTAATAATAGGCATGCTATTAAGCAACTAGTTAATAGTGACATTTGTTCCCTATACTAAAGTGTCGATTTATTTGAAAAACAATAACTGTGCACACTACGGCACAGTGATGGTCTCTATGTATTTTAGCACACATATTAGTGCTATTGCTAGCTTGTAAGCTATTTGGCTAGTATGCAAGAGATTTGAGTTAAAGTTTCCTGTATTTATTGTTTTATTAGGTTTCAGCTACACAAAGTACCGTTGTAGATTTATAGTTTAACATTATATATGTATCACTTACCTGCTGACATTTCTACCTCAGTAGAAAAAAAAAAAAGTAATTTCAGTCAAGACGAGTAATACCAAACCAGTCATAGTTCCTGTTGTAGCGTGGGGCCTGAGTGTGATTGTTATTTTTTTTCAGTTCCAGTGAAATAACATGTGAGTGTAAAAGGAGTGATACTACCACTGAATACATTTTACTGCAAATAGTTTACAGCTCAGCGTGAACATATGTCATTAATGTATGACCACAGCGTATTATATTCTGCTTAACATGGCATTATGTTTGCATATGCATTAGTGTATTAATCTAAGCAAAATTGACATGCTACTTAAAATACACATGCATGTTATGTGTTGTTTGTGTTTTCAGCTGGATAGTGTTTGCTCATTTGCAATGCATCTCTGAAATTTTAAAACAAAATATCCAGCAAGTGAATATGTTTGAACACAATAATTAGATTTTTTTTTTTCGTTCCCCAGATGAAGCTCCAACTAACTATTAATAAGAAGCAAATTATGAGTTTACTGAGGCAAAAGTCAATGTTAATGATTTGTTAATAGTGAGAATTTGACCTTAAAATAAAGTGTGACCAAAATGTGTATTTGCTATTTAGGCTTTGTTTTAGCAAATTTTACTGGTATTCTGATATACAATGCATGTTTTTCACCATTAATTTCAAATTTGAAATAAAAGTCCTGCCCCATATTTTCTTCTTTAAATGTTCTGTTTTACTGGAAAACCCTATCATTATAAAAGTAAAATCGTTTGCCAATGTCAAAAGTATGCTTTCAATACATTACATGAACCAAACTACAGAAAGAGACTTGCTGTGTAATAATGTTACACCACCTTAATTAAAAGTAAGTGACATAACTGTGAAACTACTATTCCCTAATTAGTGACTCTAAAATAATTTAATTGCTTTTAAGATATAACCATCATATTTTTGCCATAAGGTTCTTTCGCCACGAGGCATTGGTGGACAATAACCACCAGGGAAAATGTGCTGATCAAAGCACTCAGCGAGCGATCAAACCCGCTGAAGGTCCCAGTGGTGCAGGCCATGTTCTGCTGCATGCTGTCCCAAGTGGAAAAAAACAGCGTTAATGGTGCAACATCATATCCTTCCCTCTGGATCACCGACGCCAAGTCTCGTGAGCCTCAAGCGATCCATATTTCAACCAGATAATGATTTAAAAAGCACATGAACAGGGACAAGAGTCACTGAAACTCACGGCTAGACGTGCAAAGTAGAAGCCTGTTTATCCTAAAGTAAGAGACTACAATAATAAAGAGTAAAAGATACCAAAAGAAAGCAGAAAGCCAAAAGTTAGATAGAAAGGTGAAGCACAACTCCCTTGAGCTTGACATAATGATAGTTGTGGAGGCTTTTTCCACAATCTCCACTCCAGCAAAGCTTTCCAATAACATTTGTTATATTGTGTAGGCTCTAGTTATAGCGTTCACTCGAAAACATTATGTATTCGGCCAAACTCAGCTGAATATTGGTCTATACTTCCCACAAACCTTCAGAAGGCCTGGAATACTACACACAATCATGTGGATGACTTTAATAATACTGAAACAAGAAGTGCCAGTTTTGAGATTTGGTCGAGGTCAACTACTTTTAAATTGATGCAGTGTCGTAAAAAACACAGCTTTGATGACAAAAAGACACTGAAGAACATCAAGATATGAAGCAATGGCCAAAGCAGGAATACAATCTTGGAATGATTGACAAAATCTATTATAAAATTGATTGGCTGTGGGCTGTAGGTCAGTGATGGGCATTCGTTCAATGATTTAGAAATAAAAAAAACAAACAATATTCTGATTTATGTTTTCATAAAATGTATATTCAATGCCTTTGTCTGCTATAAAAATGTAATGTCTCAATATTTTCCTAATTTATTGGCTTTGTTCAGCAAATTTTAGGCTGACAACCTTAGTAATTTCACATTGCACTGATTAATGGAGCTTTGTAACAGTTTCACCAGAGACTACATGCTGACTTTATAATAAATGTATTACTCATCTCATATCCAGATCACTGTATGACATTTTTTATAATACACTTAAGCCAAATTTGATGCTTGCCTGGTGTGGCCAAAGCCAAGCATTGAAGTCTGGCATGATAGGATGTATAATTAAATGTATGCTTGATAAATTTTGAATATCAGTGAAATTAACAGATAGCAGTGTTGCCATGACTCCCTTTTAGAATGAAATAAATTTCTTTTTTGTGGGTAAGTGGGTGAAATATGTATGCACGGTAAAAATCCATTAACGTTTGCTACAGAAATGCTCTTCTCATCAAGGGATCTCAACCTCTGATTCAAATAAACCACTTCAGCTCATCTATTATTCAAACCCAAGTTCCATCTACAAATGAATTCATCTACGCAAGTCAGTAAATTGAAAGGGATGGGAAAAAAAGATGGAAAGGCGGAAACAGAACAAAATGATTGTTCTGTATGATGGCAAATTTGTTTAATATAACTAGGAATGTGCACATCCTTGTATGAATCATTTCTATTAAGCAGTAATAACATCACTGAAGAGTAGAGAAAAAAAAATATGCCACTTTTTTTTCACTATGTGAGGATAAAATCATTCAATAAAAATAAATAGTTTTGCATTTATTAACCGAAACTGAATCAGTCTGATCTCAGAGTTTTGGTTTGTTTAGTTGGTGTAAAAATTATCATCTTTGTCTACAAATAGTGTAATTGCAGTTGAACACGTGCAAAAATTCAAGCTTGCATATCTAGAAGTGCTTGTTTTGATGTACTTGCATATATTTTGGGTCTTTCTCTTTATCATCCACCATCTTGGATGTTTTTTTTTTCTTTGAGCTTGTCGCAGTGCATTATGGGATCAATTTTTCTGCAATGTTTGTACCACTTTTTTGTGAATGCACTTTCTGTAATAATACCTAAAACAAACAATGAATAACTAAAGCATTTTAGCAATATAACAATAGAGTACGCATACACAAAATATACAAAATTTGGTTTAAGTGCTATCAAGGGCTATAGATAATCAATTGACCTTAAGTTGCTTCAAAGCATATAGTACAATAGGTTTTTCAGCAAAATTTTGAATATGTTGATAATTTAGTGGCTTTAGAAATTTGCGTATTGTGGTAGGTTATACAGGTACATAGGGTTAAAGAATATTTTCTTGAAAGAAAAAAAAAATGGTCGCACTTTATTTTAACGTCCAATTCTCACTATTAACAAACCATATGATATTTGCCTCAATAAACTAATAGTTAGTAAGGTAGTTGTTAAGTTTAGGTATTGGGCAGGATTAAGGATGTAGAATTTGGTCATGCAGAATATGTGCTTTATAAGTACTAATAAACAGACAAATGCTAATGATAGGCATGCTAATAATCAACTAGTTAATAGTGAGAATTGGTCCCAATACTACCAAAAAACTTATGACTAAAACAACAAAGAACTGTATAAAAAGCATGTATCCACCATCTTGGATGTTTTTTTTTTTCTTTGAGCTTGTCGCAGTGCATTATGGGATCAATTTTTCTGCAATGTTTGTACCACTTTCTTGTGAATGCACTTTCTGTAATAATACCTAAAACAAACAATGAATAACTAAAGCATTTTAGCAATATAACAATAGAGTACGCATACACAAAATATACAAAATTTGGTTTAATATTGCACTTTTGAACTACATTTGTCAACTAAAATTTTTTTTTTGTTGATTAAATTATTGACAGATTAAAGATGACATTTTAGTAAAATTGACTAAAATAAATTAAAATAACATCCATCCATCCATCCATCCATATATATATATATATATATACACACACATTAGTAAGGTAGTTGTTAAGTTTAGGTATTGGGCAGGATTAAGGATGTAGAATTTGGTCATGCAGAATATGTGCTTTATAAGTACTAATAAACAGACAAATGCTAATGATAGGCATGCTAATAATCAACTAGTTAATAGTGAGAATTGGTCCCAATACTACCAAAAAACTTATGACTAAAACAACAAAGAACTGTATAAAAAGCATGTGATTACTCAAAATGTTGTGTAAGTAGACCGCTTACTAGCTTTTGGAACAAAACTAGAGGTACGTGTGCATAAAGTAGGAGAGGAGGACAGAGAAATGTGTGCATATGTGTGATCATTCAGCAGGCTTGCTAAAGCCCAGAGTTGGGCGGAAATGAAAGCCACTTTTGACACTTATCTGCCACATCCCTCACCTGGGGAACGCCGGCACAGCGCTGGACCACCCCTGATAACCGCTTAATCAGTCTCGGCTATTTATGAAGGACGACCCCTATGCGGACAGGATTTTTAATTTGCCGTGTAATCGTGTACACTGTAAATTGGAGCACAGGGCTAGATTAAATTTAAAAGTCAAATGATTTGTAGAGGACTAAGTTTGTGCGGTGTGGTTTGTGAGATGATGATGATATTATACATGCGGTCCTGCGTTGACAACTCGGCAAACTTTTTGAGATTGGCGTCCTGCAACTTTGTAGATTGGCTTGACATCGGCACAGTGGGCGGCACTTTCAATCAAGATAAACATGATGTTGTCCCCGTAACTAACGTACTGAAGAGACACTCTCCATATTAGCATAACAACAGATGCAATTGTTTGAGACGTATCTGTTTTAATTGGTAATATGAGTATCAAAAAAAAAAAGTGAATTAAAAACTTCATGAATAAACCATTAAGGAATATCCGTTTCTTATTTGGCTTCTCGTGGGTCTGTCTAAAGTGGTTTTACAGCCAGAATGCAGTTCATTTCAATCTTGTATAAATCCATAAAATTAGCAACCGAAAGTGGAAATTCATTCCAAGGGAAAGTGAAACATGAATATCAGCTCTGGAAAAAAATGGAAAATGGGGGTGGGGGGAGTGGAGTGCAATCTGTTCCTGGAGGTGATCTGGGTATTTTGTAGGATAAGATGCAGAAAGCTGAATGTGGTTTCCATGTGTTAAATATGTGCCAGAGGAACAGAAGACCTGTCATACTCCATGTCACATGGCTGACAAAAGGAGAGGAGATGCAACACTCACATCAGTCATATCAGAAGCCTAAACAAGATTGTATTCTAAAAAATAAAAATCATCTGTTGGTGATAATTAAATGTTTTGACATTTTTGTGAGGCTGCATCCACACCACTAGGTGTCAGTATAAAGTCCAAGGCCGCTATGGCATTAGTCAGCAAAAAATAAAAATGCTTTTGAAATCAAAGATTTATTAATCATTGATATAACAGTTTGTTTAAAGGCCACAAGATTTATCCATACAGTGCCTACCAATAATGTGGAGCCTTTGATTTTGACAACAAAAGACATTGGAAGCTTTTGCTATCCTAACTATGGATGATTACATGGTAACTGGCATTTTATTGTCTGCATCAAATATTGTTTTCCCCTTCTGTTTGCAATCAGAACAGACCTGTGACCCATTTTAACAGCCAGTTAACAACTACTTCTGTAAAGCCTACTGTAGATTTTCAATGTTATTTTTCTGCCCTTTCTATTCCTATTCAATGGAGATAAAAAAAAATTAATAAATAAAGATTGTGTTTACATTTGTCTCCGTGCATTTAGCTGCAGATCACAATTTATTTCCATTTCTTTAGCCACAGTCCGTGGTTCCTCCTCCTCATTAAAAATGTTTATTGTCAGTATTGAGACACGAGTACACAATTAATAGCTCCAATTTGTCTCTGTGCAAGCTTCTCTAATTGCAGGAAACCAAGTTTTTGCAAGAGGATGCACATTATCAGCTTGAAAAATCACTCAACTAATGGGCCTTAATTTGATTTAATTACCAAGTTCATTAAAGGGGCGAATTAAGACAAGTTTAGCCAGAGGGCTAGTCAATTCTCCTCTATGTTACTCACTGCTTAGCATGATTTGGTTTATATGAGAAGAGAGGTAGTATGCTTGTTTGGGTATATACATATGTTGAACTTGGCACCAGTCGTTGAGTTTGTGTACACAAAACATAGCCATTCAGAAGAGTATAATCTGAGGTTTAAGATTAATTTGGTTATTTAAGACGGGGAAAAAAACAGTGTTGGCAAGCTAATTATGCATTAATCTTTAAGGCTTGCTTGTGGCCTAGGACGTCCTAAGACGTCCTAAGAAGCCAAGTAACTCCTTCCTACAACATCAGTAGGAAGGAGTTACTTGGCTTCTTAGGACGTCTTTTGAATCTCCACCTTTTTTCTACAGTGGATCGGTTTCAAAGACCTCTATGCTGCTGTCTTAAGGTGCAGTCACATTTACTGTTGTTCTGTGAGTTTTTGTGGGTGAAATCCAGTCATTTTAATAGGAATTCATGCAATCATGATTTTTGTGTGAAGGTTTCACAAAAGATTTCCCCACGCAGATCTCACAATGGGTTTAAGTTGGTTGATTTGAAAGAGATTTTTTTTGTGCGAATTGTGCTTCATACGTCACTACACTATTGACAACAGACAATTTACCTTTTTTGCCTGCAAGATTTCACTGAAATGTCACTAATGTCTCTCAAAGCCTGGTTATCACATTTTAATCATGACAACTCTTGGAAGATTTTAGCATGGTAATGGATATGACAATGTTAATGTATTTGGTATTGGCAGAATAAATCTGTTACGCTGCTGCATCTGTTGGTTATTGCTGTTGTTGCATATTATTGCTGCTGCAGCAAAGCAAGTACAGGAACTTGCTCCTACCAATACATATGCAGATACGGTGCTGTAAGTATTTAAGACATCCTGCTGCTGCAAATCTATACAGGTGGAGCTGAGGAAGGTGGAGGGTTTCAGAGGAACTCTGAAAATGCACTGCGAAATGCTCTAGTGAATGCAAACCAGCCATTTAAATGTAAGTTCATTGGCTGCGTATGCAACATGAACCAATCAGCTAGTGCGAAGTAGTTTAACGCTGTGCATATCATCAATTTGCGTTAACAACCCATCAGCCTGCGTCATCTAGAGTTTCACAACTGAACTTAGCATATATGAGAATAGGAAACGTGGAAGTACTCTGTATAGGTTTTTTTGAATCAAGAAAGCCTACAATACCTGGTTAAAGATAATGAAGATATTCAGGAAGGCGAGGTGTAGAAAGAGAAAGGTGTAGGATCCTTGTTCTGCATGAGAATTAGGGAGTGTAAATAAGGGTTTTGGTCAAGGTAGGGACAGGGTCCAGTGGTCATACGTAAGTAGTGGCAGCTTCTCCTAAAGGGCTTAGTATCTAAAGGGCCAATGGGCATGGCAGCCCCTGCTTCCTAGCCCAGCATTCCCCTACGTGTCTTTACATTTCACTGGTGCAGGATTTGCTCCCTTCGTGGACCTATTGTGTATGACAAGGCACCACTATCTATCTTCTAGTGCTGTTAACTCACAGCACCCCTCCTCTTTTGTGCCTGTACCAGTTGGGAGCCTGACTGCAGGGTGGCAATCGAAGGGTTGGGACAGCACTGATGCGAGGGGAGGCAGGTACACTGTGATAATGAACCCCAAGAGAGGAGACATTTCTTAGGCTTGGATTAGCAGTGAGAGACCCCCAGTGCAATGTGACATTCTAAAATTATTTCCGATGTGATTGTACAATAATGAGCGTGTGCATGCATGCATTTCTTGCAGTATATCCTCTAAGATCTCAAAAGTAATTTCAACACTCATTTTCTTGTTTTCATATGTGCTAGCATGATATATTTAGCTTGCAAACGGATGGATGGGATGATCAATAAATATGAAAAATATATTACATCCTATGGAAATATATGAGCTGGAGGGTAAAGCAGCAGTCTTCATAACAGTTCAGAGATGGAAAAGAAACCAAGGTTCATGAAAAATCTAAAAATGGAAGGTTCACTCCCCAAGGCCAAATGTCTCTTCTGCCATGCAATATTCTAAAGATCTAAAAGCAAGGTTGTTATTTGAACATTTATAATACAGAAATAGAGTGGGGGACAAAACCTATTATATTTGAGAATCAGAATTTGATAAACAACAAACAAAATAAACAGTTTTGTCTACCTCAGGCAAGTACACCTCCATTTTAGTGAACTAATGAAATGTAAATCGCCTTCAACCCACTTTAGGGGCCCTGTTAGATGAACGTAACCCATCTCGAGGGGATGAACCTCAATTTCAGGCTTTTCTAATGTCCTACATATTCTACATTTCAATTCCTCGATCTTTGGTCTTGCTGGCACCACATTTACACAAATGTAATCTCATACATTTGTGCAGTAATATCGATATGCTGCTTTTCACTGCTGTCAGCAGAAAGAGGAATTAGAGATTTCCTCACTCCACCTTTAAAATCCGACTAGGACGACACCTCAGCACCTGTCGTCCTTGGTTGTGTTAATAGCAACTGTCACTGTGGAATCACCAAAGGAAAATAAAAATAATATGCATTCGATTTTTCATTTATAAATTTTATTTTTCACTACCAGAAACAGCCCTACCCTGATAGTTTTATGTAGTCATAAATAAACTAATGAGTCATACATTTTTCCCCCGCTGTTTTTGTTTCAATGTTTGTCCTCCATTTGTGTTGATAGAAACAACTGCCAAAAATAAAGCCTTAACTGTTACATTCATCAACTGGTGATTCAAAAGAAATGTAATCAAATTTCGTATTCATCTGAATTTGACAATCAGTACAGCTGTTCTTTGGTGTCACATTATCTCAGATTGCATCTGCAAAAAGCGTGTAAACTTACGAGCACAACTGTAATTTCAAATTTATATGTCCACTTGCTCGGAGTTCAGTAACTAGCTCATCCAGTTCGCTCGAACCACAAGTTTAGCTTCCTCTTGAAGAGTTAAACGACTTTTGCAGCAAGTTCACTGCACTGCGCTCTTTGCCATAAAAAGTGACCCACCGAATCGAGACCTTCTCACTGAGCCTCATGAATTCCATGCTTCATACTGCATGGCTGTCCTCCCCGGACTGTAAATTAACCTCATGGTGAGGCCAGGCGGTCTCTCAAACCTGGACCTGCACTCCATGTTAAGTGTGACGGTAATTGAGATTTCTGCTTCCGCAAGGGTGAGTGACTCTGAGGGGTCAGGCGGTCAAGGCCCAATATTTGAGCTTGAACTTCACTTTTCCTCTTGCTTTCATCTCTTTGTCCATTCTACTTTCTCTCTGACACACACAACCCCACAGTCACCATCCTCAGAATGAGCAGGACGTGATAAAGATAAAAAAAATGTCTTACAACAGGAACTTGTTCTTAAAGGCGCTGATCATTTAATGTGCAAACCTTTCCAACTACTCAACATTAGTAATTTGTTAGGTTGGGGAAAACTTGCTTGCATCTGATGCAATATTTCATTTAAACAGTGGAATGCTGTTGGTAAAAACAAAAATGAGATGCACTGAGAAATGATCCAAATCACTCGCTGAATTGAAATGAATTCAGATTTTGAGATGTTGAGACTCCTGCCATTATTAAAACCATAAACATCATAGATTCATCTGCATCTTCACAAAATAACTGTACTCCTCCTATATGGTAATACCTGTAACATTATAAATAACCCAAAGAAACGCCAAATGCCAAATGTTTGTCATTGAAATGCCAAATATTTCAGAAACAGTTTAAGGTTCAATTATCGCCATTAACAAACCATTAACTATGACTTTTGCCTCAAAAAACTCCTCATTTGCTGCTTATTAACATTTAGTACAGTAGTTGTTAGGTTTAGGTATTAAGCAGGATTAGGGATAGGATTATGGGTGTAGAATATGGTCATGCAGAATATGTGCTTTATAAGTACTAATAAACAACCAATATGTTAATAATATGCATGCTAATAAGCAACTAGTTAATAGTGAGAATTGGTCCCCATACTAAAGTGTTACCCATTTTAGAATAGGGAACACATATTAACTATTGACTAAGAGCATTCCCTGAATAAACTGCTAATTTGCTGCTTATTGATAGTTAATAAGGTAGTTGTTTAGGTATGGGGTTGGATTAAGGGATCTAAAATATGGTCATGCAGAATAAGCCATTGATATGTGCTTTATAAGTACTAATAAACAGCCAAAATGCTAGCAATATGCATGCCAATAATAAGCAACTAGTTAGTAGTGGGAATTGGTCCTTAAACTAAAGTGTTACCAATATTTCTGTATTTGGGAAAGGTTTTGTGCCTCTGATTCTGTTGCTGTTTACCTCGTGGCAGTCAAGTGGAGTCTTAAGAACTGTTTTCTTCAAATACATAACATAAAGACATCTGTTACATCCAGACTTCCATTGCTGGACCGTATCACCACAAACCCAGGCGAAACAGATCTGAGTCCCTGAGTAGCAGCATTTGAATTAAAAAACCTCACATGAATACAGTCCAATTAGAATAATCCTCTTGCCGCACTGTGCCACTAAACATTTCACATCAATTAGCCGACATTTGAGCACTTCAGTCTATTCTCTTTATGTCTCTGAAAGAGTCCAGAAGGAGATGAGACCTCAGGTGAGAAAGGAGGAGATTGATGGCTAAGCCGAACCAAAAACAATAATGTCCACTTCCTGTTACAGCTCATTAACATGCTGAGAAAAGAATGTCTAATGAATTTAGCGATCAATGAAGAAACCTCCAACATTTTGCAGTGGGGTGTATCAAAGCCCTCTGGTCAGACTTCATAAATTAGTGTTTTTATGAGGTCAACTGCAGAGGAGGAAGTTAGCAAATCTCTGCTAATTTTATGTGTGGCCTTTTGAGGATTGTACATATAGTTTAAAAATATGAAAATTCTCTTCTTTGAAACGCAACATAGATCAGATCAGATCAGTCCAAGGGAAAGAAACAAGAAAATCTTATAAAAGTCTAGTTTAAAATATGTGCCAATTTCTTAGAAATGCTATGTCATGAATACACCTGATTTTCTATAAAAGAATTGTTTAGCAAAATTTGAAGTTAATGTCATGTGGTGTAACCATCAAGCAACCATAAACAACCATTAAAGTCATAGCATTTTTCTTCATATCGTACATGTGAATGTACAAATCTTAATCATTGTTTTAAACAACTTTTAACCTTTTCAAAGGTAAAGAAGTATTTTTCAAAGACAACGACTTTTTAAAAAATGGCATAAAGTATTTCATAAATATCACTACATTTCTGAAGGGTTGTACCATATGACAACCCAAACTAGCTTTGAACTAACCTTGTCATTAAAAATCAAAATTATCTGCTATTTTAAGATACTAAATGACCTCGACACATAATCATGCTGGTCGCACCACATGACCGATTTGGTGGATAAACATATTTTCAAATGTATCTAATATTTTAACAAAACCACTTATCTTACTAAACAGAAATGCTGATTAGTAATAACTAATAATTAATAAGGAATTATACAACTTGTAGAAAAATACAATAAGTATATCAAACTGTACCTGGATACATACAGTAAACTAACTTTAAGTGGTATGTACTATATAGCAAATTTCAGCTGTTTGATTGTTATCAACTATATCGCACAGCAACATATTCAAAGTTGGAAATATAGTACATCCTACATTACCTGCATACATACAGTACACTCACATAAAGCAACATACTATAAAGCATATCTCGGCTGCGTGTTTATATCGACACAAAAATGCAAACTGCATTATCGCACACCTCTCTATATAAAGTTGTATGCACATTATATCCAACTTCATTCGCATACATACTCACATACTGTATACTCACATATAATTCTGTGATTACCACAGAACATAATTTTCACATATCCATCAGTTTGTAAAATCAAACAAGAATCATATTGACAGTAATGCACTTGGAAATGGAATGGAAATGGAAATTCAACGAGGCATTTCAGAAAGTTTAAAACCAAAGATTGTGCTTTGGCCTACATATTTCAGATTCATTATTGTACATGCAAGTTTTGTTTGTTTTTACAAACAACATGCCAGAAATGCGGTCCATACAAATTAACTACTGAACCCAGAACATTCCTTAAGGAATCAGTCCTTTTTAATACCTAATTTAGTGCCCTATTAAACCACAGCGTTGCATTGCACCAGTACCAGATGAAGCTCCACATGGAATTAAGGCTTGTTTTAAAACAAGGACAAAATCAGATCCAGTTTCTCCTCCTCTTTTTTTAGGGAAGAGTGACAAACGTACTCAATGTTTTTAAATACAAAATAATATTCTTGAAAGTTAAAGGCTCGTTTGCTGTCCTTCAACAGACCTGACAGGTAGTTCTCTACAATTCATAGCTTAAAGTACGAATAGTTCCAAAAAGTCCTTTAAAATATTCTATCAAGCTGAAGGTTAACTGATGTGTCCTTCCACGGTTGAATGCGGGACAGCGCATTTGGAATCAGATATGATTTTATATTTTATTTTTATGAGACTGCCCTACCCAGCAATAGGCCTACAAACTCGGAGTGCGGAGAGGGCCTTCTTTTATTTGAACTGACAGATTTAGCTTTTTCTCGCATTAAACTCAATTTGAAAAACCATTCGCAACTCATTTTATTACCATAATGTGATGTATTTCTGAGTGAAACAAGATATTCAACAAGAAAAAAAAAGAGCAGGGGCAAACTTTATTTATTATTATTTTTTTAAACACCAGGAATTGACTGGATTGTGAAACATAAGTGTAAGGAAAAAGAAATATAGAAGAAGAAGAAGAAAAATTTTATTTATATATATATATATATATATATATATATATATATATATATATATATA
>NW_015639085.1:72672-79877 GCF_001515625.1 Sinocyclocheilus rhinocerous
TAAATATTATCAAATAACATTATTAACTATTAAATACAATAAATCATTATTATTGTTTTTTATTCTCCTATAGCTTATACCGTATGTACATAGAAACATATGCTAAAGTGCCATGAGATACGACTGTGACTAAAGCCATGATGCAATCAGCCAATCAGAGAGAGGCACATCAGCAAGAGCCGAGCTGAATGCTGTTATCTGTGGTGGATGGAGGTGAACCCGTGATTTTGGCTACACTGCTTTCAGCATATTTTAATATTGGGCTTTCAGATCTAGCAAATCGATTCCAAGATATATATATCCTGCTCCTTCAAGGTCAGTAGAGGACCAATCATTACCTATGAGTGTGTCTGCCAGACCTGATCTCATCTCTCTCTCTCCCTTTCTCATTACCTGCATTAACATGCACTGAATTAGCTCACCTCGTTGGGTTTCAAAGCCACATTTTCCCTCAATACAACAGAGTGACCTCACCATGCACCATACTAGAATCATAAGGATATTTATTCTGAGATTCATAAACAATTGGTTTATTACCATCACACACTATTATAAGATTAATTCACGTAAGCTGGGCCACTTTTTCAACAATTTAATTTAATTAGATTTAAAATAAAATAAAATTCAGGATTTAAAATTAATAATAAATAAATCATATATTCAGTTAAACTGGGGTTATTTTTTTTCACAGCAGTCTAAATGGCCAAAGTGGCCCAATTTACTTCTACAGTATTGTAAAATAATGGCAAAACATATAAAATGCAAATTCCTAGTCACTCTTCCTAAATGTTGTGTCCTTTATTGTTGTGTTTACACATGTGCAACAAGCTAACTAGGCTCCATGGCAGTAAAACTGGGGGAGCGATCGTGTTGGAGCAAAAAACGTGTCGTAAATCTTTAGCGTCTTAAATTAAGCTTTCATATCCAGAGAGATGACTCTGATGTGGTTGGTAATGGGTCTGTGAAATGCAGAATGTACCCTCAGCGCTTTAGCTCCAGATGGGACGAAGAGCGTCAGCTGCACATCTTACCAAACGCTCACAGATGTAACCACAATGGTAATAAACTATCCAGAAACTTTTACTTTTGTCCAAACTCTTGTCCCAGAATCTAACTCAAGATAAAATAGACTAAACAGAGAAAATATAACCTACAATAACTGATATTAGCAGTTGAAGCAGACTATATGTAAAAACAATTACTATTTCTATTCATATCTATTGCAATTTAATTTATTACAAAAAAAACAAACAAACAAAAAAAAACAGTAGGGAACTGGAAAAAACTTTATTCTTAAATCACTTGAAAATCATACGGTTCATAAAACTCTTACTGTGCT
Source organism: Sinocyclocheilus rhinocerous (assembly GCF_001515625.1). Taxonomy (NCBI): domain Eukaryota; kingdom Metazoa; phylum Chordata; class Actinopteri; order Cypriniformes; family Cyprinidae; genus Sinocyclocheilus; species Sinocyclocheilus rhinocerous. The sequence continues at coordinate 74,012 of NW_015639085.1, forward strand.
ATATATTTACATAACGTTTTATGAACTGTAATATTTGTAATTTGTAAGTTATTTTTAAACTAATTTATTTAACTGTGTTTATTAGGTCACTCACTTAAAACTGGCATTTTGACATCATTGTGTGTGCTTTTGTCCACGAAAGATAACTCAGTGTGCTACTGGCGTGCTGTGTGAAGCAGCTTGCTGTGCGTGTGTCAGATGCCTGTGCTCACAGAGAGCTGATACACAAATATTGGACTATATTCGTATTACATTTTATTTTACCTGTTAGTGATGTCTTAATTATTTAATGTATGTTCAAATAAATCTGTTATGAAACAAGCTATGAGAGCCACTGTGTAAATGAATATAATTCAACAAATATAAATTGTCTAATTTAGAAGTTAATTTAAAAACTGCATCATGTGCAATTTACGTTTTTTAACGTTTACATATAATAATCAACACTTGCAATTTAAGTGGAGTGTTGATTATTATATTTAAAAAATAAACAGTAAATACATTTTGAAAATAAAATTTGGGCCCTGTTGTTAATTGTAACCTTATAGTAATGTAAAAGGGCTCCCTATAGTTTAGAGCAGCTGAGGTAGATCTTTATCCCTAAGAAAATGTTAATTTTAAATGAATTTATTTAAAGAAAGAGCAATTTGTTCAGTTAACCATTGTTTAATTAAAAACAAACAAAAAAAATTAAATAAAAAAGCAATTTCATGTATAGTTTCCCCCCCTGCTCTACCGAACCGTGATATATATATATACAGTGGGTACGGAAAGTATTCAGACCCCCTCTTAGTTTATATATTAAAGCTGCAGTCCATAAGTTGTGCCTCTTTGTCGCCATCTCTGTTTGAAAACCTGCAACTGCAGCTATTTGCGGAATTATCTTCCTTGCGTGGGTTGTGCACCAGCGCGGTGAGTACGTGTATTTAGTGTGTATTAGCGTTACCTGTAGATTTCAATTTCTGTACAGTTGCATCTCTAATTATCATGCCATTCGAACTTCATGTAAAGAAATTGTTCTTGTAACCCAAAAAGCAAATTAAAGTTCCTTACAACTCGTTCTCTTTGAAATAAATCTTTTTATCATAATGAACATAGCAAGACGAGGAAAAAAGGAAAACATAAGAAACTACATAACTGTATTGATTAAGCGAACAAGTGTGCTACTGTTACCTAATTACCCAATGAACCATTGAAATGTCTAACCTGTCCAGCAGATAAAAGCCGTCTCTGTGTCCATTTTAAACCCCTTCGAAACACAGAGTTCACGCCACCTTTCAAAAGCCCTGCCAATACTTATTTTTGTTTTAGCAATGGCCCGGTCGCATTCTCTTTTTTTCTGTAGCCATTTCTCAGTACGGATTCTTTTGGTTTTAACTACGGGTGAATCTCCAGTCACTGATGATTGTTGTTTCGACCTTTCTGGATTACAATTCGCCATTTATTCCAGCTGCTGTGAGAAAAGGCTATAAACGATCCGTCACCTGCAGCATCCTCACATGCGATATAGCATACTAGCCGGGACAACTTCTTTGTGTTTACAGACGTGACGTAATGACGCAGCGCCATGTTCGAATTTCCCGCGAAAACTTACCCGTACCACTCAAATTAGAAAACTTCATTACAAGCTTACCGTTGTGAATCGAGCTAAAGTAAGGCGATAGGTTTGAACACTGGCTGGTTATGTACTTGCTCAAAAATTGATTTTGGATCATTTTTAACCAAGAAAGTTACGGACTGCACCTTTAATATTTATTATAATATAAATTCTATGAATATAAATGTAGACATATAAATACATGTAAATGTTTTCAAAATATATACTGTATGTGTGTGTATTTATATATACATAATAAATATACACAGAACACACATATATTATGCCAACAAAAACGTTTATTTTGGATGTGATTAATCGCCATTAATCGTTTAGCACTAATATATATATATATTAGGGTGGGCATATGTGCCGTTCATACGGGACACGTCCTGGCCAGGATTTTTATATTGCCTAAAACATCCAAAGTAGTTTGACCAATAACATGCAGGTATTGTATATAATCGACCAATCGTGGCGCATGAGAAGGTGAAATCTACAGAGAACGATCAAAGCGATGCAAATTAGTGGACGTGTTTGTTTGTTCGTTCGACTTGAATCGATCATTGAATGACACCAAAGTAACGTGAGAGCGATTCGAAAGCATAAGGAGCCGTCTGCTCTGCTCTTTATAGCTCTCGTGAATGACATACAACGATCGATCTGCACAGTGCAAACAGCCAAAACCTGGATATTTTAGGCAATATAGAAATCCTGGCAAGGACACGTGCCGTAAAAATGGCCCGTATGGTCACCCTAATATATATATATATTTATATCCTCATTTGTAAGTCGCTTTGGATAAAAGCGTCTGCTAAATAACTAAATGTAAATGTAATTTATATATATTAGGAAGTTCATTATCACTTTCTTCTGAACAGAGTAAGTGGTATAAAGGTGCCCATAATGATTCAGACACTGACTATATTAACAAGAAACAGGCTCAAGCAAGCACATGACTGCATTTAGCTCTCACATGCTGGAGAAATACAGTAGCAGAAGCAACTCAAAAGCAGGTTATGGCCTGATACACAAAGATACAGCATTTTGACATCTCTGTGGTATTTCTTCAGCAGACTCAGCTTCAAAAAGCAATGCATTGTGGGTGCTTGTTTTAAAATAAATAAATAAATCGGATCCACATGCAAGTTCGAACCTGTAAATGGCATGCATAATTCAAAAGAAAACAACTGTGGGTTGAATTTGTCACACGGCAGGACTTCCCCAGGGAGATTGGGCCTACAGAATCGGGCCGCCCACCAATCCCAAGAGAAGATTTACAGATTCTCCCCCACCATAGTTTTTCGCTAGTCTCGTCTTCCGTCTATACTGCTTCATTAGCGTTTCAATCATTCTCTTTCCACCAGACTTCATTAAAATCACTCATAAGGACGCAATGCCCTCGTGCTCTTTTCTGCCAGTCAGTGTGATGCATGTTGGCGTCTGGAACAGAGTAGATTCCAGACAGCACGCAGAAGGTTTTAATTGTGTTCATATCGTGGGGTGTACGGCTGGCACTCTCCTACACGCAAACATCCGCAGCTTTGAGGAGGAGTGCAGGAAACATGCTGCCTAACAGGCTGTGTTCATCTCCAATTCATTGAACTTTACTCTTCATTTACATCAGCAAAACTACAGATGTTCAAACACTGGGAGCACACTCATAATAATGTCTCTCAGGCTCTTCCCTGTGGCTTCGGTTTGCTGTTGGCTAGGTCTTTCTCTCTTGTCGCATGATAATGACCTCTACCTGGGCGCTAGTGAACCTCGGAGAGGTTTGCTCCTAACCATCCACCCTTAAAATAAAATACACATTTGGGCTCTGACAAGGCTCAGAAAAAGCTCCCGTCCAACCAAGGTCAGTGGTTATCATTCTTAGCATGCATCACAATGTCCAGAGAAAGAGAGTGACAGATGACATTTTGACATCCATATTTCAGCTCTGTAAACTAAAGTAAAGTAAAAATATGTAATATTGTTTAAAAAATTAAATCTTATTTTTATATTTGAAAAAATAACAAATATAAAATTAAATAAAATAACATAAAATGTATCAATTTAACTAAAATAAAATAATCCAATAAATAATCTAAAATAAAAATATTTAATAGTTTAAAAATATAAAATCTTATTTTTACATTTTAAATAAATAAAATAAAATAAAATGCCTTTACACATATAAAATTACTAACACTTAGAATTTGATAATATAAAAAAAAAATTCATTTAAGTCTTTAATTGTAACATTTTTAAATTGTAACAAAGTATTTAGTTCATAGAAAATCCTGTGCATAGCATACAGTACATGTAAAGATGATGTAAACATTTTTAAGAAAACCATGCATAAAATCCATTCATCTTAATTAAGAAAACTCAGAAAAGCTATGCCAAGCAAAAATAAAAGCTCTGCATTTTTGGTATGCATAAATTGCAATACCCACAGCGCAAAAATCAGTGACTGTTAGATAACATTTTAGTTTCCATATATCAGCTCTCTAAAGCCTTATTTATGCTTAACATATTTGAATATGAGGGATTGAGCACCAAATGTGACATCTGTGCTGCTATTGCTCAGTTTTACCATGCCAAGGTGGTTTATAACACCTGGTGAATGCAATCCGTTAGCATTTTCATTCATTTAAATTGAAGCTGCTCTTCTATTACAAACTAAATGACTACTTTTGAAAATCCGTCAATAGAAAAACAGACTTATTGTAGGCAGAAAGGAGCAGTTGTGGAATCTACCAGCAGATGCTAACTGCTAACCAATCAAACTTTGACCCCTTGAGTTATGCACATCCAAATCTTTGTAAGCATGCAGAGTTTTGTGTGCAGTGTTTCAATCCTATTGCACAATTATGAGGTAAAGTTGTCTTTACTAGATGTGCTTGTATATCAAGTTATTTTAGAGCCAGAATAACTATTGCAAATAAGTTTAAAAGCACCATGTTTTTGCCTAGAGTGTGAAATTGCCTGTTACAGCTCGCCAGTCATTCTCGCTTAGAAAGGGTATTTATGCAAATCATTATGTGAACTGCCTTTTGTACACTAAAGTAAAAACGTGCAAACAATACACTTGAGTTTGGTGATTTTATTCAAATATGCAGGTTCTTGAACAGCTCTGGTTTAAACTAAACAGAATAAATTTTTTTCTAAATGTGTGTTTAAATGTAACTGGATTGCATAAAATGACTTTTGTTAAATTCGCAATGAAGTAGAGACATTTGTTTTTCTATACTGTGAAGCACATCCTAAGTGCATTATTCACATAAAAGTCTAATTCAATAAGAATATCAAGAAAGTTAGTGTTAAAGGGCTCAATGTCAACACACGGTGCTGCTGACACAGAACAGCATATGTTGTTTACATATATGATACTCTTCAAAATTGTGCCAGGTTGATGCAGAGGAGAAGAATCGTTAAATAAAATTGTTATTTTTTGTTTGTTTTTTTTGTTGTGCACACAAAGTATTCTCGTAGCTTTGTAAAATTAAAGCACCGTATGCGGATACGTTGTTTACGTTGTTTACGCTTTGATCTGAAGGTAAACAACGTATCCGTGTACATACATTGCATATGTAGCGTCTGGACCAAACAGACACACAATTTTTTTTGTTATATTTAACAAATACTCTGTAACACCCCTCAGTCAACAAACCAACTACGAGGGTCGATGGACCATTCCCCCGACATGCATCTAACACCTCAGAAAGGCAGAACAGGCCTCTGGTTCCATGGCAACCAATGCTGATATCACTGGTTTTATTGCCCAAAGGAATGCGGGCAGAGCAACTCACTCATTTTCCTCATAGGAAAGACACATAATGCCCAGAGAAATGGACTGTTTCTCTAATTAATTCATAGGAAAACCTTTCTTTGAATGAACACGCATATCCTTCAGGTCATTGTGTATACCATTACTGTTCTTATATACTGTCTGTTGTATTGCATGCTGTTTTATGCATGTTATGATGGATCACTAGTTAGTATAACCTCACCTATATCATGTTTGGTCTCTATGAATTCATCTTCGGATGATCTAATTGAGAGTGCATATTACATGCTGATACCTATGCAACATATCAATGTTCTAAGAATCTTTACTAGTTTGTGCATTAACACCCAATCGAATTACATATGCGAAATACCATGCTTGGAGACAAAGAGTCATAAAACTCCCCAGTATTTCCAACCTCCCGCTTGGAATTTCAGCCTTTCTCATTGGACAAGCTCATCCTGAGAGGCGTGAATCTTGTCAGACCTTAAAGG
>NW_015639085.1:79948-82858 GCF_001515625.1 Sinocyclocheilus rhinocerous
ATTTTACCTATATGTAATCCTACCATGTTTAGTATCTATGAATTCGCCTTCTGATGATCTAAACGAGCGTGTATATTATATGTTGGTACATAGGCAATATATTAGTGTTCTGAGAATCTTTAGTAATTTCGATTCAAGTTCCATATGCAAATTACCATGCTTTCACACAAAGGGTCATAAAACTCCCCAGTATTTCCAAACTCCCGCTTGGAATTTCAGCCTTTCTCATTGGACAAGCTCATCCTGAGAGGCGTGAATCTTGTCAGGCCTTAAAGGCCTCACATCAGTGACCCGCCTCCAGTCTGTGGTTCTGTTAGATTCTGAGAAGAATGTGAGCTAGAACGCTCCTAAGGACACCCTAAGTTCGCGCCAGGCTTAGGCCTTGGCTTTCCATTCACCGAGATCCTCTGACTCAAACTGGTTATTTTTCATCAACCAACTTTAGCAAAGATCAACTTGAGCCTTCAGATTGCATCAGGACTCTCTTTCAGACAGACAAAACGTGCAAGTATCAAACGTAGTCTTATTAATTGATACATTAAGTATCATTTGCACCTTTTTACAAAGGTGTGTTTGAACTAAGAATCTGATGTTTCCTTAAGGCTGTAGATCTGCTGAATATCCAATGATACCATAGCTTCATGTTTTATTTCTCTTCTCTTTACTGCCTAAGCTTTAATCCTGTTCCTATACCAACTGTATGCGTGCGTGTGTGTGTGTGTGTATGTGTATGTTAGACCAGTTTAAGTGTTTATGTAGTATGTTAGACTAGTTTAAGTGTTTATGTAGTTAATAAAGTCTTACTTGTATCACACTTGACGTTGTTCATTGTTTGCTCATAACTGGAGTCCCTAATCATGCAGATTTATGCTACATGCTCTGAGTAGTATTGTACAGTAAGAAAGTTATTTTCCTTAACCAGGAAATTAATGTTCTTAGAATTAACAGACAGTTGACACTGAGAGGTCAAATGAATTCTTACAGCGGATCTAAATATTTATAATTAATTATAAATAGTTATGATTAATTATTCATATTTCCCCTTTGAGCTGATTCGCTACACATACTTTGTTTACGTATGTGATACTCTCCAAAATGGTGCCAGGGTGATGCGGAGGAGACGAATTGCTGAAAGTCGTTATTTTTGTTTTATTTGCGCACAAAAAGTATTCTCGTAGCGTTGTAAAATTACGGTTGAACCACTGATGTCACATGAACTATTTTAACGATGTCCTTACTACGTTTCTGGACCTTGATCGTGTTAGGATCCTTGCTGTCTATGGAGGGTCAGAGAGCTCTCGGAATTCATCAAAAATATCTTAATTTGTGTTCCAAAGATGAGTGAAGGTCTTACAGGTTTGGTGGTAATATGAGGGTGAGTAATTAATGACAGAATTTTCATTTTTGGGTGAACTATCCCTTTAAGTATTTTTGTGAGGATGGTTTTCCTGCTAAGACAGAACACAAAATCAAACACCCTGCAATATAACAATAAAACTCACTAATCTGGAGAGAAGATCTCAGAGAAAGACCATAGAATATCACCTTGTCCTAACCTCTCTCCTTACTTATCAACGAACCCCACCCTCTTCTCGCCAGCAGACTCAAGTCACTGAAAGTTTATTAAGAATGTATATACATGTATATGATGTGTCTTGTGCTCCATGAATGAATAATTGAAAGTATTTGTGTCCAGAATAATCAAAAATCTAAATGAATACATAACCAATAGGCCTATTTGTGATCAGTTAGAAATACAGTCTAAATTTAATGATCACTTGAAAACTGGAGTCAGATTAAACGGAGCTAGAGTCAAAATGAAACAAATGAAGTGAACTTTGCAAAAGCACAAGTAAAAGACCAACACGCATTATAGCTTCACCCACACCATTGGATTCCATCGTTGAGCTAATGGGTGGTCTTAAAGTATATGTTTCGATGAAGGTAATCATAATCCAGATATTATATATATATATATATATATATATATATATAATTTCCAGCTGAGTGAAAAACTAAGACTTGTTTGATATGTTTGGTAGTGATGGGTTCGTGAAGCTTTGAAACCTTTGCGAATCATTTGTTTTGAACCAATTGTGTGGAGTATCTATGAAACTGCCAAAAGTCATGCCATTTTTTGATGTGAGTTTTACAAGTTTGCAGACATTTTAATGAGACATTTGTGTAATTAAAAGGAAAAGTAATAGTTAAAAGTCTCCTATTGGCCTGTTTAGACAAGCCCTGCAAATTAATAAAAAAAATACATACTTCATGCTTAACGGTATTTGATGTTAATTGTGTTTAATATATTACAGTTTCAATAAAACATTTGCAATAGGTTTGTAAAAGATGGGTTTTTATGCATGTTTTGGTCTGAGTTTTTGTTGCATTTTTGACCAGCTGGAGTCATCAGCATGAGGAGTTTTAAATGCCACGAAATAGTGCAGTATTTTGCGAAACAATTGGTTCAACTGATTTGAAGCTTCAAAAAGGTTATTTTCTCCCATCACTCGGTATGTGGTGAATTTGTCAACCAAACACAAAGGTAGCACTTTATTTTACAGTACGTGTACTTCCCTGGTACGTACATGGCAAATATATTGTACCTACAAGCAAATGAGTGGCAACATCTCGGTTACGTATGTAACCCTCGTTCCCTGAAGGAGGGAATGGAGACGTCACGTCGGTGACCGACGAATTGGGATCTCGAGAGAGAGACCAATCCACTTCGACTGTAAACTAAACGAGCCATTGCACATTGGCATGCGATAATTGCATCCAGCTGCCACTGATCACAGCGTGAGCATAAAAAGGCAGCCGGTGCAACGCATACCAGGTTTTCGCTGAGGAGCCAAGCCGGTGACCCGGCCGCTCAGCGGTGGTACAACAGCTGTGGCGACGGGACGTGAC
>NW_015639085.1:83855-85120 GCF_001515625.1 Sinocyclocheilus rhinocerous
TGCAACGCATACCAGGTTTTCGCTGAGGAGCCGAGCCGGTGACCCGGCCGCTCAGCGGTGGTACAGCAGCCGTGGCGACGGGACGTGACGTTCCCTTTCAGTCAGTCACTCTCTACGTCACGTCGGTGACCGATGAATTGGGATCCCTACCAAAGCGCCATGGATGCTGCCCCTTCCAGTGTCCTGTGCGAGCCGCCTGCGCCCCTTTTTGGTGTAGGCTGGGGCTCGCAACAAGAAGACCAGTCACTGTTGTCATAGCACTACCCACTCAGTGAGATTGGATAACACTGGGAAACGTACCCGTTCCACTTGGAACAGGAACGTTGCGGAAGCCCCATCCTTCCCAAAGGAGGTTTCAGAAGCACTTACACATATGAACGTCCGTTTAGGTGCATATGGAAGATTAGAGGTGATTGTAATGAAAATGGCAGAAGTATGCCGGGGAAACACGGGCTCTGAGGCTATACCGTGGACTTTACACATATGGGAACCACTTAGGCCTCTACATATGGAACCCAGCCCTCTACCGGTTCTCACGGATTCATTGAGTGAGGGCCTGGCGCCGGACGTTCTGCCACGTCTGGCTTCCGAGGGGACGGAGGAGCTCGACAGGGCCTACAGTACGGACACTCTGGAGCAGTTTTAGCAAGCCGACACTAAACTGGGGCCTCTCAGTGCCTCTACCCGTTTGAGGTGAGAAAACAGGAGGATACCCGGCTCCACACGAAGGCTATATAATCTAGCGAACGTGTTTGGGGTCGCCCAGCCTGCAGCTCTACAAATATCTGTCAGCGAGGCGCCACGAGCCAGCGCCCAGGAGGATGCAACACTTCTAGAAGAGTGAGCTCGCAACCTGATCGGGCAGGGCACACCCTGTGCCTGATAAGCCAGGGTGATGGCATCCACAATCCAGTGGGCCATCCTCTGCTTAGAGACGGCCTTCCCCTTCTTCATATAGCCAGGCCGGGGCCTCAGGATTACTTGGGAGTTAGCCTGCCCAAACTCTAGGCACGAATCGTTGACCGAAAATGCGTGCAGGTCCCCTACCATCTTGATGGAGGCCAGTTAAAACAGGAGCAGATTTTTCATTGAAAGAAATTTTAGCTCGACTGACCGCAAAGGCTTAAATGCCTTTGTGCTTTGTGCTTTGAGCACTAGAGACAGGTCCCAAGAGGGTATAGAGGGGGGCAGGGGAGGATTTAACCTTCCCGCCCCCTTAAGGAACCTGACAACCAGGTCATGCTTCCCCAGCGACTTCCCTTCTA
>NW_015639085.1:85130-88598 GCF_001515625.1 Sinocyclocheilus rhinocerous
GTGCTTTGAGCACTAGAGACAGGTCCCAAGAGGGTATAGAGGGGGGCAGGGGAGGATTTAACCTTCCCGCCCCCCTAAGGAACCTGATGACCAGGTCATGCTTCCCTACCGACTTCCCTTCCACGGGGTCATGGTTAGCAGCAATCGCAGCGACATAGCCTTTAAGGGTGTTTTTTGTAGACTTTTTATAGACCTTGCACAGCGTCTGTGCAAGAAGGCTCAATGGGGGAAACGCATACTTGCGCCATGCGACGGGAGCATAAACCACCTTGTCGGTTGATGTATGCAACGGTCGCCGTGTTGTCCATTCGGACCAGCACGTGCTTACCTCGTAAGCACACTTTGAGACGGTTCAAGGCAAGGCGCACCGCTAACAACTCTAGGCAATTGATATGCCAGTGCAGTTGGGGGCCCATCCACACCCCCGACACTGCGTGCCCGTTGTACGTGGCCCCCCAGCCGGTGGAGGCATCCGTGTAAACCACAGAATGCCTGGAGACCTGTTCTAGGGACATTCCTGCCCGAAGGAACGTAAGGTCTGACCACGGGATGAAGGTTTGGCGACAGGCCAGGTAACTTGGACCCGGTGAGTGCCGCGCTGCCATGCCCACCTCGGGACTCGGCCATGAAGCCAGTGCTGAAGCGGTCTCACATGAAGCAGCCCCAGCGGCGTAGCCGCCGCTGCAGCTGCCATATGCCCCAGGAGCCTCTGAAATAGTTTCAGTGGGACCGCTGTCCTGCCCTTGAATGAATTCAAGCAGTTCAGCACCGACCGCGCACGTTCCTCTGTGAGGCGTGCTCCGAGAAAAGAGATCCTCTGCGTCGGGGAGAGTTTGCACTTTTCCCAGTTGACTCGAAGACCCAATTGGCTGAGGTGCCGGAACACCAGGTCCCTGTGCTCGCACAACTGATCCCGAGACTGTGCTAGTATAAGCCGATCGTCGAGATAGTTGAGGATGCGAACACCCTGCTCTCTGAGGGAAACAAGAGCCCCCTCATCCGTGAAAACACGGGGAGACAGGGACAGCCCGAAGGGCAGGTCCTTGTACTGATATGAACGTCCTTCAAACGCAAACCGCAGAAATTATCTTTGGCGCGGAAGGATCGACACATGAAAGTACGTATCCTTCAGGTCGATCGCTGCAAACCAATCTCGAGGACGGATGCACGCTGTAAAACCCCGTCCTCATATCGGCTGGAGGGACCGGCTCTATCGCGTCTTTCGCCAGTAGGACTGCGATCTCCGAACACAAGACAGGAGCATCGGCCGGCTTCACTGCCTTGAAGCGGATGCCACTGAACTTGGGGGGACGCGGGGCAAACTGAATCGCATAGCCGAGGCTGATGGTCCGCAGAAGACAGCGAGACAGAGAGGTAACGCTAGCCAGGCACCCAGATACCATGCAAGCGGGACCAGCGTAACCACCACCGTATCTGCAGTGGGGCAGCGAGGTGGAACGCAGGGACCCAACTCGGGCGGCTTGTGAGCGGACCGAACAGGGGTCTGAGTGTGCGGTGCAGTGCTTACCTGGTTGCACAGTTTGGCAGAGGGTGCATGAGTAGGGCCTTTGTTGACGTTCTCTAACTGCCTGCTGCTGCCTGCTGACGATAGAGGAGGATGAGTGTGGTCCAGTGTTGGTCCGTCCGCGACTCTCCGTGCCCTCCTGGGACCCAGGGACAGAGCAAACCGCTCTCTCGTCGAGATTTTCCAGATTATCCACCCGGCCCTCCTCCGGGGGAGGGAGAGGTGCATTCACCATCCCCCAAAGAGCAGCTTCCTCCCTTTCTGGGTCGCCCGTCCAGGGCCGGCCTACGCCCAGCTCCACGGCACCGCTTGCTCGAGGCTGCTGCGGATGCGGCGCGGGAGCAGAGGCGGATGCAGGGGGCCGCCCTTGGCGACAAGCAGGCTGGGGCGCTGCGGCCGGCGGACAGGTGGAGGCAGCAGCTGCCCGCCGGGGCAGGATGTGACAAACTGCCTCAGTCTGCTTCTGTGCAGCCGAGAACTGCTGGGCAGAGCTCTAGACCGCGTCGCCGAAGAGGCCGGTCTGGGACACAGGGGCATTAAGGATCTGAACTTAGTCGGCGTCCCTCATGTCGACCAGACACAGCCAGAGATGGTGGGCAACTTCTCCACAAGCCGTATAAGCACCGCCGGTCAGACCAGACGAATGCCTACAGGCCTGGGGGGGGAGCGACGGGTTACCCTGCCAGGAGGAGGCGGTCTTAGGACACATCTGCATCACTACCGACAGCTCCACCAGGGGGATGGTGAGGGAGGATGAACCAGCAGGTCGGTTTCCGGCAGTAAAAGGTGCCGTCCATGACCTGGTGAGCTCCTCGTGCACTTCTGGGAAGAAAGGCACTGAGGCGGGGCGCTGAGAACCTGCGCGAGCCACCCGAGAAACCAATTGTCCAACCTCAAGGGCTCGGGAGGCAGTGGAGGTTTCCACTCGAGTCCTACCCTCTCAGTGGCCCGGGCCCAGACACATGAGGCAGCGATCGTGACCATCACCCGGTGCCAGGTAACGACCGCATCCAGAAACGGAGGAGGCGGTCTTAGGACACATCTGCATCACTACCGACAGCTCCACCAGGGGGATGGTGAGGGAGGATGAACCAGCAGGTCGGTTTCCGGCAGTAAAAGGTGCCGTCCATGACCTGGTGAGCTCCTCGTGCACTTCTGGGAAGAAAGGCACTGAGGCGGGGCGCTGAGAACCTGCGCGAGCCACCCCGACAAACCAGTGCAGCCTGAAGTGTGCAACCCACTCGACACAGGAACGACCACCGCTGAAGCGCCGTCCGCCAACACAATAAGCTCCCTAGAGCGCGCTAGACTCGTCACACACGAAGCAGTTTGGTAGGAGCAGAACGATGTTGTCGCTCGGCTCTGAAGCGAAAACCTGGTATGCGTTTCACCGGCTGCCTTTTTATGTTCACGCTGTGATCAGCGGCAGCTGGATGCAATTATCGCATGCCAATGTGCATTGGCTCATTTAGTTTACACTCGAAGTGGATTGGTCTCTCTAAGCGAGATCCCAATTCGTCGGTCACCGACGTGACGTCGAGAGTGACCGACTGAAAGGGAACACAAGGTACTTACCTTAAGTTTATGTACATGGTAAAAAATAAGAAACACGGCTGTACTTAACAGTCGTATATGCATGGTAATTATTTTGTACATACAGACAAGTGTGAGTACTTACAGGTAGTGCCCGTACATGATAACTAATTAGATAGTTTACTGTACTTACTAATGTATATACATGGTAAATATGTAGTACTTAGGGACAAGTGGGTACAAACAGGCACGTCCTTACAGTATCCGTATATGGTAACTAACAAGACACATAACTGTACATACTACGGGTGAAACGGCATCTTTAAAACGACGAACCGTCGTCTTTACAAAGACGCACCCGTGTAAGCTCTTTTAGAGAAATAGGCTCTTTCAGGGAAATGCTCTTTTAG
>NW_015639085.1:88789-103650 GCF_001515625.1 Sinocyclocheilus rhinocerous
ACTTACAGGTAGTGCCCGTACATGGTAACTAATTAGATACTTTACTGTACTTACTAATGTATATACATGGTAAATATGTAGTACTTAGGGACAAGTGGGTACAAACAGGCACGTCCTTACAGTATCCGTATATGGTAACTAACAAGACACATAACTAACACCACATACTAATGATATGTACATGGTAAATGTGTAGCACCTACGGAAAAATGTGGTATTATGTGGTAACTGTCACGGTGTAGTGCATGAGGGAACGGACAAAGACGAAGAAGATTATGATGCACAGTCTTTAATAGAAAGAAAGAAGGCAGAAAGCACACGTACACATCGACGAGACAACCAAACACCGGACAACCAAACACTGAACAGAATGCAACTTATATGGGGAACGTTAATGAGGATAATTGACACGAAACACCTGAACATAATGACACAATCAAGGGGAGACAGAAACTAGGTCAAAGAACGCGAGGGATGAAATGAAAACAAACACAAAAGTCCATAGAGTGTTACATTTCAGGGTGGTGATGACGGAGGGAGGAGCCAGGGTGATGACAAGAGGGAACCGGAGCAGGAAGAGGAAGACAGGCGGGACCCAGGCCACAGTCATGATGGCGGCCCACGGTGGAGCCGACGGAGGGAGGAGCCATGGTGGAGGAAGGGCCAATGACTCCAGGGCACCGACCGATGGCGGCGAAGCAGGTGGAGGAGGAGCCCGAGGTGGAGACGGAGAGCCGATGAGCCCAGGCGACGGGGAGGATCCGGAGGGCCAGGGTGGAGCCGAGGGCTCTGGCGACCGAGGCAGAGATTCGGAGGCCAGGGTGGAACTGGAGCGACTGAGGCCCAAGGTGGAGCTGGAGGGAGGGAGGAGCCCAACGGAGCCAGTGGGACGGAGCGACAAGGCACAGCCGGAGGAGTGGAGTCGGGTCAACGACCGACCAAGGCAGAGCCGGAGGGACAAGGGAGCCCGAGGGAGCCCGGTGGAGCTGAGAGAGCTAGGAGCCGAGGTGGAGCCACTGGGTCGAAGGGCCGAGGCGGAGTCCGAGACTCAGAGGCTGGAGGCGGAGACAAGGGATCCTGCAGCCACGACGCCGATGGAGACAGGCAGACCCGCGGCGATCCCACCGCAGAGATGGTGGGCTGAGGGTGAGCTGAGGGGCTGCCAGGAAACAGCAGTGGCAAGCTGATGCGGTAGGGATGATAGCAGGAGGCAGGAGAGGGAGGGTGGGTGGGAAATCCAGGCATGTAGATAGTTCAGGGTAACTAGATGAAGTTCAGATAAAGGCGGAAGCAGAACAGGCATGTCTGCATATATATCCATATTAATAAGGTTCTCAGAGTCCTGCCACAGTTCACCCTCAGCGGCGGGGCTTCCCTCAGACCCGTCATGCTCCACTGTTCCATCCACCGTCGCGTGCGATGTAGCCGGTGTTACGAGATTTTCGGTTTCCGAGATTTTCGGTTTCAGTGGGCGGAGCATACATGAATATTCATGAGTTTCCCGGATATGCGCGTGGCACATAATACCACATTTTTCCGTAGGTGCTACATATTTACCATGTACATATCATCTTATTAGTTACCATATACGGATACTGTAAGGATGTGCCTGTTTGTACCCACTTGTCCGTAAGTACTACATATTTACCATGTATATACATTAGTAAGTACAGTAAAGTATCTAATTAATTACCATTTACGGACACTACCTGTAAGTGACCGTCATTACCCACACTTGTCTGTATGTACAAACAAATTACCATGCATGTACGACTGTTAAGTACAGCCGTGTTTCTTATTTGTTACCATGTACATACACTTCAGGTAAGTACCTTGTATTACCACTCATTTGCCTGTAGGTACAAGATATTTGCCATGTATGTACCAGGGAAGTACACATACTGTAAAATAAAGTGCTACCCACAAATCTCCAAATAGGTCTTTTACAAAGTCCACTTCTTGTATATCATCTTTATTTAGTATGGTTAAATGACAAGTTCCGCAAAACACTTCAGATAACTGTTGCTTCTTGCTGATTTTGTCCACACTGCCACCTGTTGTTTTGGAGAATTGCGTAACATTATGTGCGAAACATAAATTGCTTATCTGTGAATATTATGCTGTATGCGTCAAGCATGAAGATGGATCTTTTGTCATCTCTCTTTCCCTTCTTCCTTCATTCCTTGCCATCCTGATTTCTAGGCTTAATCCCATCATGCTTTGATCAAGGCCCTCAACACAAGTAACCAAAGGGGGATTACGATCGAGATACATGTTTGCTCTTGATCATAGGTAATCAAATGTACCAGGGCCTTGTGTCTCCCACGGCTTTCACCAGGCTAGAATTCTGATGAATTAAACAGAGCTGGGCCTTGATCGATAGCGAAATAATCGTTAAAAGCACCCCTCAAAACACAACCTGCTGCAATAGATGCCTTAATTCACATCATCATTCAGTCCACTAACACATAAAAGGAAGCAGCCAAGTGCACAGCACACTGATATCAGCTGATTACCGTCAAATGATTAAGGCTTGTGCAGAATTTAGGGCTCATTTTTTATGCATAAGGCCACTCGATTTTGACCATGTTTGACTAATAACTTGCAAGAACGCAAGTCCTTCAAGCAAGAAAATGTGTGCGAATCCAACAACAGTTTGTTTAGCTATCTAGTATGAGGTGCTGAATGATATTTAAGAGTGTCTATGATAAACAGAAGGGGAAATATTTTACAAATCTAAAAACACAGATGAAAAGTAATTAGAAACATACTCTTTGTATTCATGTTGGTGTAATATTGTTTGAAAAACTTATTGACTCAAAAATGTCATGAGGTATAAATTAATTACATATTGTCTTTCACTGAATATATTTGCATGACATTTTCAGAAAGAATATGGCAAAGTATTTTTCTACTCAGCTGACCAGGAAACAAAGTCATATTTACAAGCCACTGGGTTGATACAAAGAGATTAAGAAGAACAAATTACTAAATTGACCAAAGTTTGTCAGTTTTTTTTTATTTTTTATCATTAAATCTTAAAAATATATCCTTAGTGTTGAATCAAGCACCAAAGTGTTTCTTGGCCATAATAAGCTACAGTTTTGAACAGATATAAGGTATGGCTATACAATACTAGTCAGTAAGGTTGTCTGAATCACTAGCGGATTAGTCAATCTTAAGAAAGCTCTGTATAAGTACACTTGGTTGTAGCAGCATTTCATTAAAGGATAAATTACAGACAAAGTTTTACAAACTTCTCAGAGAGTTGTAGCATTCTGACATCAGAAAAATACTAGCAACCCTCTAAAGTAATTTAACACTTTCACTAGAAACTATTAGAGCCAAAATGTAGAGATATTTACTAAGTGACCTAATTAAAATCGTTAGTTGTTTGCTGGACTACAAATCAACCATCCTGACCCATCCCTTTACTTCCTATTTTAGACCAAACTTTGCACCTCTAAATATGAAGGTCATATGAAGGGCCCAAATGCCTCTCTATTAAAATCTCAGATCTGTAACATCCAACAAATCGTATATGTGAGTCCAATCACGCATCACAGAGCTTGCATCTCTTTTTTTTTCCTCACATCTCAGAAGATTCACTTTGATTGGCTTGATTTCCCTCAGTACCTTTATTCAATTTGGTCAAATGGAGGGAACGGTACAGTACATATTGAATATTTCTGGTTTCAATTACCAAACGCAGAGGTCACGCTACCTGTGTAGGCAATTCTCTAGAGATACGGCTGTTTCCATGAAGCGCTAATGCTACGAAGGAAGATACGCTCAGGCCTGGGCTGTATTTCCATACCACAAATTGGCATGGCGTTGAATGACTGAAACGATTTCTGCGTGGCTCAGAGGTTTGTTTACCACCTTGTCTATTTTAAGAGTTTTAAAAGAAAGACAGCTGTCTTCCGGGAGGTTCTTGACATCACAATGAAGAGAAGAACTCAGCTTACCAGAAAAAAACAAAAAAAACTATGTTCTTAAGCACAACAAAGCACTAATTGAGTCATGCTGGTTCCTAAGGCTGACTGGTTGGGTAAGTTTGGGATTTTTTGCATCCTCTGGGAGCTAAAAAGAAGTAACGTTCATGCATGGTTTTCGAGAACTTCTTAGCAGCTGCTTGTTTACCTCAGGAAAACCAAGAGAAATCCATCAGAAAACGAGAGCAAGACATTGTTAGTTAAAGACAATTTGCTTGACAGTTGTCGCGGTCGGAGTAAGGATAATGAAGCAAGACAGTTAATGGTCGTGCATAATTTTCAGATAAAGAAACAATGCCTATATCACTGTCTCCACAGAGGACGACAAAAAGTCATCAAACTCCCGCGTTACTCGAAAGTAATGGCGAAGCAGTGAATTATCTTTTCTGAAATGGTATTTACCAAGAAGCTAATTACTACAGCTTTTGTCGTTAAATCCCAATATGCACTAGCGAACAAATTTAGACAGTAATTTAAAGATAAAGTGCCGGACAATAAATTGAAGAAAAGAATAATGCACAAATCCTTCTGAAAGTGTCGCATTAAATGCGTCCATTTTTTTGCAATACAGAAAACAGACAAAGAAAGTAAGCATTCAAAGCATGAACGTTTCACAAATCTCTCTCTCTGGGTTTAAAGCTTTTGTGTATTCAGTCCCAAACGCGGTACATTATAACTGATGGCCACCTGCCACCCAGAAGCAAAGATGGCTCCAATTCCTGTTTGTAACACTGCAATATCTGCTGCTGCATTAAAACACACTCCATGCCTTTCTGTGATTTACCATGGGAGGCCTATTACTGAGCAAACCATATGGTCTAATCTACCTCTCACATACAAAAAAAACATTGATCAAACATTTGCAAATATTGTTTTTTGGGAGCCCTTTGGGTGGTGTTGTGTGACTCGAATATAGCATTTGATGGATTTTAGATCGGGTTTACTGCAGCTATAATTGTATATTGGATGCCGACGGGACATCCTGTGTCATATGGTTTGTGATGTTGCGTTCAGGTGCACTTTGCGCATAAAACACTGCTGGTCTGTCTCTTTTGCCCTTGAGGAATGAAAAATAGAGTTTATGGTAATGCGCCAAGAGCAAATCCACATTTAATTACATATGCCATTAGGCTTTGTTGTTTTCTGAAATGTAAACTGCTTAAGACAGCTGAAATGCTTTCCAAAAAAAAAAAAAAAAAAAATTTAAAAAAATAAAAAAAGAAGAAAAAAAAAAAAAAAGAAAATAAACACCCCAGAATGAGCTATCTTTTTGGGGGTCCTGATCACCCTATTGGAGTTTATTCTGATATAGAGCAGCTGACTGTATTTTATCCTGCTTTTTACACAGCTTTTTACCAAATAAATGGACATGAAATATTGATTTGAGTAGCAATTATTTAATTATGTGAGAAAATACATGAAACCAGCACAGCTATGAAGGAAACCAATCGCCAGTTCACATAATGGTCAATTATAGATTTTAGCATTCATTTACAAAAATGTATTGGAGTGCAAATTGCACCAATCAAAATCAAGTACTCCAGACAGAGAACAGTGTAATAATTACCAATACATAAATGAACAAACTGTATGATGGGTAACATGACTCCAAAAAAAAAAAAAAAAAGATTTAGAAAAATTAAAAAAGGATGATATAAATAAACAAGGAACAAATACATTAGGGTATAAAATTAAGGGATATATGAAGTCTTGGTAGCATATTGGTTATTGGTCAATATTATCTGTCAAGATTGGATATTTAATGTTTCTTTATTATTGTTATTATTATTATTATTCCCTATACAATTTTTTACATTTAGATCACTTTTTCTAGCACATAATGCTCACTAAAAAAATTAAAATAAAAAAATAACACAAATAAGCAACTTTCTTAGTAATTATCTATTTTAATACAGTACGTTATATAATTTTCTTATGCCTAAATGCAACTGGAGCATTTATTTATTTTTTTTGGCCTTTGGTCCTTTATCATTTCTGGGCCAAATATTTATAAATAATTATAAAATTAACAATTCTCTTATTGGTATATAAGATTACTGGTATTGGCCAGAATTGTAATATCAGTGTATCATTTTCAAATGAAACATTTAGGGCCAGTTTTAGTAAGCAGGGCAAATTAGCGCAAGAGCGCAATTCCAAAACAGCGCAATGGGTGTGGAAATTTATGCGGGTGATTTACTAACAATGCACAAATTAAAGAACACAGACGCAACATCTCATTTACATATCGACGGACGCAATATACCAAGTGCAGCGCAAATTAACATAGACCCAAATAAACAATAAATAAATAAAGAAGCCACAACACATTGAAAAGAATCAGAGGCCAAAAAATGAAGGTTTGCTAGAAGTTTTGATAGAGCTGGTATTGCGTGACTCCTAGTTGAGGGTTCCAAGTCGTCTTTTATTTCCTGAAGCAAATAAAAAATAACATGAATTGGCAAATGACATGTTCGGATACTCTGTTCTTCTGGCATTCAAAATAAATTAATACGTGTGGACAAATCCTCTCCCTTCTACCACACGCTCTCTGTTCTCTGTGATGCCTCTCTTAGCAACAATAATTGCAGCCATTTCAAGCACAAAATAGTTTAAGACATGCTTTTTCTGGGCGTTTAATAATGGCGCCAATGCCAGTAATTTGACGAGCGCAAACATCAGTAAAACGCAATGCGTGATTCATTTGAATACTCTCCTCCCATTACTTTTGCGTCTGAAAGGGAAACTCCTACAAATGCATATTCAATAAGGTCAGGTGCAAAAATAACTGTGTCCACGCCTTTTCAGTGCTAATTCTTCACTGCGCATCTTTAGTAAAACCTGACAGTACTCTTTTAACACCAAAAGACGGTTTGCGCTGGCGCAGGTTGTTAGTAAAACTGGCCCTAAATATATCTAATTAAAGACACATTTTTCCAAAGTTTAAATATTTTCAATTCAACATGACAACTTAAAAAGGCTGCGTTTATGGTCCGAGGGCTTAAAAATGGTAAGACATCATGCAACAGCTAAAGTATTTGGTTTCCATGTGTACACAAACCAATAATTGGATATATCAAACTGTCCTGGTTGAACACATTAACACAGTAACTGCATTAAATGCTGTCATGAAAATTACCATTTAAGTGATTGCACCTCATTTGCAAGTAATCAAACAAAGGGAAATATTTGTTAAAATAACAATTAAACAAGTTTGGGTAAAAACGAAAGGATCACTTCACTCGATGGAGTTCTTTGACTCTGAAAATGTGTAAATTAAGACAAACTCAGCTTCAGTGCCAGATGGCCGATGAATGCCAAAATATTTCCATTTAATTATGGTTTTCTCACTTCATAAGCACAGCAGTAATGTTGTATGGGTGTTTTGATTAAACGATACTAACTCCAACTATTGTTATTGCACAGCTATGACGAGACTCTCTCTATTCAGTTATTTCAATAACAATAGTGATATTTCAATGCATATTTATTGAGCACAATGCTTCTTTCAACTGTATTGTACTGAAATGCCTCATCAACCATCAGTCCACTTCTTGGTATTGTGTTCTCTTAGATGTCAATGAAACAGCTTCATTCCACTCCCATGTTTTTATTGCTCGATAACACAGCTGATTTAGTGAAGCATTGCTAAATAATTTATTCATCCATCTGCTAAGTGACTCTTCCACCCCACGCCCTCCTGTTTTTGGCTGTAGAAGATTCCAGAATGAGAGACGGGTGAATGTAGTCGCTCAGACAACCCACTACCCTTTGGGTGAGACTCTGTACAGCTGCATGAGAACACAACGGGGTCAGGAGCATCACAGACGGGCCCTTCCCTGGTGGCCCCATACCACGGGAACCCGCAGTCAAGGCAATGACATCGTAAACAAGCTCTTGCTGTCAGTCTCTCTCACCGTCTGACCTGCTTCTTGTCTGTCAGAGCGAGGCCTGCGATTTCCAACTCCATTATTAATCTCTCATCAAGTGATTTTTTTTCTGTCAGTTAGTATTTTGTCGGTGTTATACTATTCGAGATTAGGGCTTCTGAACAGAAAATGTAATGAAGCGAGAATGTTCTGCCCTTTTCTTCTTTCGCAAGTTCATGTATACATGCATAAAATAGCAGAATAAGATTTGGGATTTGGGAACTTATTCATGACCATAAAGTAGAATTATTCATGGATTATTTAAACGAGCTTAGAACGCCGTTAATCAAACGCTACGTAACAGCGACAGCGGAATTAAAAGTATGTCCTTATAATTCTGAAATGCGAGTGCAGCTAAGCGGACCACAACCCATGCAGTCTTTAAACAGTCAATCATTAACATTCACAATGACTCCAGTCAAGGACATCTGGTAGTGCAGTTTCAGCCCAAGAAAAAAAAAATGATGAAGTGAACTGCTACTTACAGTATGAAGGGAATTTCTAGCTGCTACTGATGGATGTAACTGAATCTAATTGGCTAGGAAGGAAAGGACGTGACGTGTGGCCAGGTATGGTGTCCCATACATGGAATTTGTGCCCTGCATTTAACCCATCCAAGTGCACACACACAACAGTGAGTAGTGAACAAACACGCGCACACATACCGTGAACACACACCCGGAGCAGTGGGCAGCCAATGCTGCAGCGCATTGGCACAACGGGTTCGGTGCCTTGCTCAAGGACTCACCTCAGTCATGGTATTGAAGGTGGAGAGAGCGCTGGATATTCACTCCCCCCACCTACAATCCCTGCCGGAGCTGAGACTTGAACCCACGACCTTCGGGTTACAAGTCCGACTCTCTATCTATTAGGCTACGACTGCCCCAATGTTCAAGCTGTAGCTTTTTCAATTGTAGCTGCTGCACAATGCTCAAGGGTCTTTTAAATAATCACTGGATTTCACTGGCGTCGAATATTTGACATTCAGAGGCAATCAAAAGCAAGTAAACAAGTTAATTATTGTGATATCATTGATTTAATTTAAGTTGGGCGCTTTATATGGTTAAAGGGTTAGTTCACCCAAAAATGAAAATTCTGTCATTAATTTAAGTACTCACCCTCATGTCGTTCCAAACCCATAAGACCTTCATTCATCTTACGTTCAGCATGAACGCGCTTTCGCTGAATGTAATCAGCATTGTTTACATCCAGTAGACAGTGCCCACATGCTGAGCGTAAACAATGCTGATTACGTTGTTTGCGTTCAGTGGATACTCTCCAAATGGTGGAAGACGGTAACTCGGGGAGAAGAATTGTTGAATAAATTATGTTATTATTGTTTTCTTTGTGCACAAAAAGTATTCTCGTAGCTTCGTTGTATTATGGTTGAACCACTGATGTCACATGGACTATTTTACCAATGTCCTTGCTATGTTTCTGGGCCTGAGAACACTGCAGTTGCATTGCTGTCTATGGAGGGTCAGAGAGCTCTCAGATTGTATCAAAAATATCTTAATTTGTGTTCCGAAGATGAACGAAGGTTTTAAGGGTTTGGAACAACATGAGGGTGAGTAATTAATGACAGCATTTTCATTTTTGGGTGAACTAACTGTTTAATGCCAGGCAAAAACAAAAGCTGTTTTTGTCCTTACATTAAAGTCAATAGGGTCCAAAAACACCGTGTAATGTTGTAAATGATATAAATGGTGGCAGAATTTCCACTTTGGGGTGATCTAACCCTTTAACCTGTAAGTCAGATAGTCTCTTCCTGTCTAATTTGGCGGTTTTTGATTACAAAAAGCTGCAAAGTAGACCAGAATTTATGCCAAAAGTTAAAAGCCTGAAAGAATAACTTTATGCCATGTGACGAGTTGATTGGTGTCACCATCCACTGTGTTTGACCTTTTCTATTACAGCTGTGTGATTTGCTATAGTATTACAATAAATTTGTTTGCCAAACAGTTGTTCTCCTGCCTCCTGGAAAAGGTTTAGGTCATTAAATGTGCATGAGTATGTTAACATGCCTTTCAATTATATGGTATAGTCTGACAACCCAAACTTTCAGCCTTCCTTTCAAACACTGTGGGAATGACTCTACTCTACATTCTGGAATCAGGGCAAACTATTCTTGTGTCACAGGTCTTGATCCCACTCAGCGAAACACACAAAAATCCAGAAGTTGTCTAATCCCCGGGGCTTCCCGACGTCTGCTAAAATCAAACCTTGTTGAGAAAGTGACAAGTCCGAGAGTTGAAATGAGGTTCAACATCGCAGTTACTTGCAAAATCATTACGGCACCTCTAAACTACGCTGTCACACCCATCACTTTAACCGGCTGTTTGCTAGAGGGGAATAAACCCAGAGACTTTCATAAAAAAAGTGACTTCAGGACGGTTCCGCACATTTTGACAGAAGCTGTAGTGCTTAAGAAAACAGATGTTGAAATGTCAACAGCAAGTTGAAGTAGACACAATGATATAGACGATCCACACAGAGACCAGGATTACCCCAGAATACATCTTCAAACAAGCTTGATTATGTTTAATCTGCTACAAACACCAC
The DNA here is from genome assembly GCF_001515625.1 of Sinocyclocheilus rhinocerous. NCBI lineage: Eukaryota > Metazoa > Chordata > Actinopteri > Cypriniformes > Cyprinidae > Sinocyclocheilus > Sinocyclocheilus rhinocerous. The sequence continues at coordinate 99,276 of NW_015639085.1, forward strand.
AAAGCTGATTCTGCATCAGGCACATCCTTGTTGAGATCTCACGCAAACGTTTAACAGGCTAATTTGTAAATGGGCTAATGGTTGGATAATCATTAGGGACAAGAAAAAGGCACAATAGCATCAAGGATAACAGAGATGTGCATGCTAAGAATTAGCAATGCTCCTGTCAGTATTTTAAATATAAGGGTGGTTTTCGTTTCTTCTTGTTTTAAGTATACATGTAAATAAATTTTTTGTTCATGGTTAATAATGAATTTTATATTAATTATTATTAAAAATGTAACTTTACTAACTAAATAACAATAATTAGATATATAGACAGACAGACAGACAGACAGACAGACAGATAGATAGATAGATAGATAGATAGATAGTAATAGATAGACAGTGTAATTATACATTTATGTACTGAGTTAATATTAATTAACTACATGTACTTACTATATGGTTAGGGTTAGGGTTTCACTTAGGTGTACTTGCATGTAATTATTCATAATTTATTGTTATTATAATAGTAAGTACATGTAACGTGTAATAAGGGCACCTTAAAATAAAGTGTTACTGATTCCTATTTAAAATAAATGCTGTTCTTTTTAACTTTTTAGAATATATACATATTTTCAGTAGCCGATACTGCAGTCCTCAGTGTCATTGTGATACATATATATATATATATATATATATATATATTGGATTGTAAGGATCTTGTGGAAGTGCTAAAGCTTGGATTGAATGTGCTGAATGGATCTGGCAGCACTGAGTCGAGCTGCTCATGTGATTAGTTAAATGTTATGTGAAAAGCATCTGCTACAGATAAAACCAAAGTACATCTGACATGAACAAAAAGCGGACGCAAATTTCCATCAGAGAGCCCCACCGGTGAGGGGGTGGATGAGGAGGGGGAGGAAACGTGCATCTCCTCTGTTCTGTTCACACAAACACACACCATACAAGACTGTGGCTCACAAAACATCTCTGTGGACACAACCCACATGCTTCAGTCTCATACAATCTGCTCATTTGCTCATTTTCCCACATTCCCTGAGCTCTACTTCATCAGCAATGTGACGACACCTGGAGAATTCTCTACATCCCACACTGCCCTTTGTCATCTATGGGAGGAAGCGTAGGTAACTGTACTACTTTATTTCTTTCTAATGTGACTTCATATGTAATCCATTATAAAGTTATGCTTAAAGGAAACGTCTCGGCTCAGTACAAGTTAAACTCTATCGACAGCACTTGTGGCATATGTGCTTGTTTAGACTTCAAATATGCGGTTTGTTAATAAAGATAATTTGAAAATTGTTTCAACGTTTTCGGGGATGTGAGCTCCATGGCATCACCGGCCGATCGGCGCACAATTTGCCACTGGCTCTAATGTCTCTATAGTAGTTAAACATGAGATATAATTTGTTTGGGTAAATCTAATAATAATAATCTTAATAATAGTATTGGGAAACGGTGCGTGTGTTCGTGACAATGATTTTAGTTACATTATTTCGCCGTTAGATGGCGACAAGAGACTGTTTTTAAGAGTGAGTCAGCAGTAAAGACTTTTATATTGAAAGAGACTGAAAGAGGGTTGTAAACAAGGAAGTTATTTTTACTTTCAACAATACCTTATAAGACACAGCCAACAAATGCAGTGAGCAGCGCTGTCATCAGAAATCACCCTTAACAGATGAAAGGATATTAGTGTGACTGAATAGATGAAAATAAAAGTAACAAAATAAAATCACACAGGTACAGCGCTACATCAAATTGCCATCTCAGTGCTTACATGCCTCACAAATGACAACTACAGATTTGTGCTCCTTGCAAACAGGCCTGACACTATACACCAGCTCCTGACTTGTCTGTCTTTGGCAGTACAAGTTAAACTCTATCGACAGCACTTGTGGCATATGTGCTTGTTTAGACTTCAAATATGCGGTTTGTTAATAAAGATAATTTGAAAATTGTTTCAACGTTTTCGGGGATGTGAGCTCCATGGCATCACCGGCCGATCGGCGCACAATTTGCCACTGGCTCTAATGTCTCTATAGTAGTTAAACATGAGATATAATTTGTTTGGGTAAATCTAATAATAATAATCTTAATAATAGTATTGGGAAACGGTGCGTGTGTTCGTGACAATGATTTTAGTTACATTATTTCGCCGTTAGATGGCGACAAGAGACTGTTTTTAAGAGTGAGTCAGCAGTAAAGACTTTTATATTGAAAGAGACTGAAAGAGGGTTGTAAACAAGGAAGTTATTTTTACTTTCAACAATACCTTATAAGACACAGCCAACAAATGCAGTGAGCAGCGCTGTCATCAGAAATCACCCTTAACAGATGAAAGGATATTATGATAAAGATATTGATTTACATTCAAACTAATGTTATACCTAATGCAGGTAATCACACTCGCTCAGTCCATCATCTCTCATAATACTCCACTCTATATAATACAGTGAGCTATTAACCCTTTGATGCACAAGCTATGAAAACCCCTTCTAATGCACGGTTTTGAAGGTGGGGCTTGCTCTCCAAGCACCTCTTCATATGTGGCATGGCAAGCTCTTTGACCAGCTCCTTGATGAATAACCGTCATGCATTGGTCACACCATCCATGTCATCAGGGTGTTGTGTAGTGAAGTTAGTGTAGGCCAGGGATGGTCAGCGTAAGTTCTGGAGAGCCACAGTCCTGCAGAGTTTTGCTTCAACCTTAATAAAAACTAATCTGCCTCTAGCATTCTAGTAACCCTTAGACCTTGATTAGCTTGTTCAAGTGTGTTTGATTAGGGTTGGAGCTGGACTCTGTAGGACTGTGGCTCTCCAGGACCAACATTGGCCACCCATGGTGTAGGCATCGAGGGTGGCAACATCCAGCACATTGCACCACAGCACCATGGGCCACATCCATGTTCTCCGCTTACATGAGTGGGTGAAAACCATTTTTACTCAATCTATTGGACTGGTTCTGAGTTTCCTCTTCAGAGGACTCATCAGACAAGTCTGCAATGCCATCAAATGAGTCTTCTTCATCTAGGAGAGCTGGATTTACACCAACAACTCCAGATTGACCCTGTGGCACATAGTCTAGGTCAGGGGTCGGGAACCTTTTTTGACCAAAGAGCCATTTTTTTATTGATTTACAACCTGAGAGGGATGAATTCCAAAGTTCCATTTTGTTGCTAAATTTAGCAACTTTTCACACTACACTCGCAACTTTTTCTTCCAAAAGCAGCTAGCAACAAATTTAGTTATTTTTAAATTTCATTTGGCTACTTTTAGCAACTTTTGATAAGTGACTCAAACGATAAAGGTACTAGTAAATTTCCAGGACATTATCCGTTCTCCATTATTCATTATGCATTGTAACCCTGTAACCCGAAAACACAAAATACAATGCGTAATTTAAAATGCAGGTAAAAAACCTGTGAAAAATCAATACGGAAAATTCCTTCATATTAACATAGTAGATTGTGCCCTAGTTTACTAGCTAATAAAAAAAAACTTAAATTGTAAGCCCTAATTGTTCAAAAATGTGTACGTGTTCAATAATTCAATGTTGTATTTAAAAATACAGTTATTTATATTTTAATGTTATATTACATTATATTATTTTACGAACAAATCTAAATTAACATATATAAAATATTTTTTTTGATGAGATTTGAAGTAGTGACAATTTTGTGTCGTAATTACGTAATGATGTCATTGTGCAATGACATCACAACGTTTAGCAACTTTTAGCAACAAATTGACTTTCCTTTAGCAACTTCCCCTGAAAATTAGTTGGCAACACTGATGAATTCTCTTCAGAGTTCTCTCTCTCTCTCTGCACGCGCGTGTGTGTGTATAAGAGACTGAGTGAGTGAAAAATAATGCACAATGCCGACTGTATTTATGTGAATACACACCAGTGCAGGCATTTTGACACTCCATGTTTTTACCATTTTAGGCGCGCCACCGAAGACAAATCTAGTATGCTTGTCCATGTTCCACTGTCAAAGCATATGTTTCAGTCCTGTCACTTTTTTTTTTTACATACTTTTACACTTTTTCTGCTGTTCAAAAAATCTTTCTTTTCGCTATTACCACAAAACTACGAATCTGAGTGCAAGAGCTGTACGTTACCATAGAAATGTCAATGGTTTGCTCGTGACTCTAGCAAACAGCTCTGAACTAGCACTGAACACGCATTTTGGCCGGTACAGAAAATGTATTATTATTTTACATGTATATGTAGAGCTTATGTAGGCTCTACAACAAAGGAATTGCTGATCTCTAGTGATGTCTAATTTGTGTAACAGATCATTTGTTAGTAAAGGGTGCGACCGTGCGAGATCTGGCGAGCCACATGATTTTTGTCAAAGAGCCAGGT